>NW_025960992.1:0-30920 GCF_023159225.1 Perognathus longimembris pacificus
GAGTACTTAATTTATTAAGCTACTGCTCTTCTTAATCTTAGTGGAGATTATTTACTGATAAACTGCTACGTATGCAGCATGTTCATGTCGTTCCTAAATGAGCTTTTATCTCTCTCCCCTCACCACAAATCAGATTCTTCTGAGGAGTTCCCGGTACATCATCCTTTCCCCTGTGTAATTACCTTAACCAAGCTCCAGCTGTTTTTATTCTCAGAAGGTTTACTCCCTGATATACAGCTGCGTACCCCCTTCGTAAGTGCAGGTCCTTAATGAGCTTTTTTCTCTGTTCCCTCACCACAATCCAGATTCTTTTGGGGAGTTACCAGTACAGTAACCATACCAGGAAGTACTTAACTTATTAAGCTCCTGCTTTTCTTAATCGCAGTGGAGATATTTACGGATAAACAGCTACCGACGCATCATGTTCATGTCGTTCCTAAATGAGCTTTTATCTCTCTCCCCTCACCACAAATCAGATTCTTCTGAGGAGTTCCCAGTACATTATCCTTTCCCCTGTCTAATTACCTTAACAAGCTCCAGCTGTTTTTATTCTCAGAAGGGTTTACTCCCTGATATACAGCTGCCTACCCCCTTCGTAAGTGCAGGTCCTAAATGAGCTTTTTTCTCTGTTCCCTCACCAGAATCCAGATTCTTTTGGGGAGTTACCAGTACAGTAACCATACCAGGAAGTACTTAATTATTAACTTACTGCTTTTTCTTAATCTCAGTGGAGATATTTACTGATAAACAGCTACCTACGCAGCATGTTCATGTCGTTCCTAAATGAGCTTTTATCTCTCTCCCCTCACCACAAATAAGATTCTTCCGAGAGTTCCCAGTACATTATCCTTTCCCCTGTGTAATTACCTTAACAAAACTCCAGCTGTTTTTATTCTCAGAAGGTTTACTCCCTGATATACAGCTGCCTACCCCCTTCGTAAGTGCAGGTCCTAAATGAGCTTTTTTCTCTGTTCCCTCACCACAATCCAGATTCTTTTGGGGAGTTTACCAGTACAGTAACCATACCAGGAAGTATTTAATTTATTAAGCTACTGCTTTTCTTAATCGCAGTGGAGATATTTACTGATAAACAGCTACCTACGCAGCATGTTCATGTCGTTCCTGAATGAGCTTTTATCTCTCTCCCCTCACCACAAATCAGATTCTTCTGAGGATTTCCCAGTACATTATCCTTTCCCCTGTGTAATTACCTTAACAAACTCCAGCTGTTTTTATTCTCAGAAGGTTTACTCCCTGATATACAGCTGCCTACCCCCTTCGTAAGTTCAGGTCCTAATGAGCTTTTTTCTCTGTTCCCTCACCACAATCCAGATTCTTTTGGGGAGTTACCAGTACAGTAACCATACCAGGAAGTACTTAATTTATTAAGCTACTGCTTTTCGTAATCTCAGTGGAGATATTTACTGATAAACAGCTACCTACCCAGCATGTTCATGTCGTTCCTAAATGAGCTTTTTTCTCTGTTCCCTCACCACAATCCAGATTCTTTTGGGGGAGTTACCAGTACAGTATCCATACCAGGAAGTACTTAATTAATTAAGCTACTGCTTTTCTTAATCTCAGTGGAGATATTTACTGATAAACAGCTACGTATGCAGAATGTTCATGTCGGTTCCTAAATGAGCTTTTATCTCTCTCCCCTCACCACAAATCAGATTCTCGTGAGGAGTTCCCCGTACATTATCCTTTCCCCTGTGCAATTACCTTAACAAGCTCCAGCTGTTTTTATTCTCAGAAAGTTTACTCCCTGATATACAGCTGCCTACCCGCTTCGTAAGTGCAGGTCCTAAATGAGCTTTTTTCTCTGTTCCCTCACCACAATCCAGATTCTTTTGGGGAGTTACCAGTCCAGTAACCATACCAGGAAGTACTTAGTTTATTAAGCTGCTACTTTTCTTAATCTCAGTGGAGATATTTACTGATAAACAGCTACGTACACAGCATGTTCATGTCGTTCCTATAAGAGCTTTTATCGCTCTCCCCTCACCACAAATCAGATTCTTCTGAGGAGTTCCCAGTACATTATCCTCTCCCCTGTGTAATTACCTTCACAATTTCCAACTGTTTTTATTCTCAGAAGATTTACTCCCTGATATACAGCTGCCTACCCCCCTTCGTAAGTGCAGGTCGTAAATGAGCTTTTTTCTCTGTTCCCTCACCACAATCCAGATTCTTTTGGGGAGTTACCAGTACAGTAACCCTACCAGGAAGTACTTAATTTATTAAGCTACTGCTTTTCTAAATCTCAGTGGAGATATTTACTGATAAACAGCTACCTACGCAGCATGTTCATGTCATTCCTAAATGAGCTTTTTATCTCTCTCCCCTCACCACAAATCAGATTCTTCTGAGGAGTTCCCAGTACATTATCCTTTCCCCTGTGTAATTACCTTACAAGCTCCAGCTGTTTTTATTCTCAGAAGGTTTACTCCCTGATATACAGCTGCCTACCCCCTTCATAAGTTCAGGTCCTAAATGAGCTTTTTTCTCTGTTCCCTCACCACAATCCAGATTCTTTTGGGGAGTTACCAGTACAGTAACCATACCAGGAAGTACTTAATTATTAAGCTACTGCTTTTCGTAATCTCAGTGGAGATATTTACTGATAAACAGCTACCTACCCAGCATGTTCATGTCGTTCCTAAATGAGCTTTTTTCTCTGTTCCCTCACCACAATCCTGATTCTTTTGGGGAGTTACCAGTACAGTATCCATACCAGGAAGTACTTAATTTATTAAGCTACTGCTTTTCTTAATCTCAGTGGAGATATTTACTGATAAACAGCTACGTATGCAGAATGTTCATGTCGTTCCTAAATGAGCTTTTATCTCTCTCCCCTCACCACAAATCAGATTCTCGTGAGGAGTTCCCCGTACATTATCCTTTCCCCTGTGCAATTACCTTAACAAGCTCCAGCTGTTTTTATTCTCAGAAAGTTTACTCCCTGATATACAGCTGCCTAACCGCTTCGTAAGTGCAGGTCCTAAATGAGCTTTTTTCTCTGTCCCCTCACCACAATCCAGATTCTTTTGGGGAGTTACCAGTCCAGTAACCATACCAGGAAGTACTTAGTTTATTAAGCTGCCTCCTTTTCTTAATCTCAGTGGAGATATTTACTGATAAACAGCTACGTACACAGCATGTTCATGTCGTTCCTAAAAGAGCTTTTATCTCTCTCCCCTCACCACAAATCAGATTCTTCTCAGGAGTTCCCAGTACATTATCGTCTCCCCTGTGTAATTACCTTAAAAAGTTCCAGCTGTTTTTACTCTCAGAAGGTTTACTCCCTGATATACAGCTGCCTACCCCCTTCGTAAGTGCAGGTCCTAAATGAGCTTTTTTCTCTGTTCCCTCACCACAATCCAGATTCTTTTGGGGAGTTACCAGTACAGTAACCCTACCAGGAAGTACTTAATTTATTAAGCTACTGCTTTTCTAATTCTCAGTGGAGATATTTACTGATAAACAGCTACCTACCCAGCATGTTCATGTCGTTCCTAAATGAGCTTTTATCTCTCTCCCCTCACCACAAATCAGATTCTTCTGAGGAGTTCCCAGTACATTATCCTTTCCCCTGTGTAATTACCTTAACAAGCTCCAGCTGTTTTTATTCTCAGAAGGTTTACTCCCTGATATACAGCTGCCTACCCCCTTCGTAAGTTCAGGTCCTAAATGAGCTTTTTTCTCTGTTCCCTCACCACAATCCAGATTCTTTTGGGGAGTTACCAGTACAGTAACCATACCAGGAAGTACTTAATTTATTAAGCTACTGCTTTTCGTAATCTCAGTGGAGATATTTACTGATATACAGCTACCTACCCAGCATGTTCATGTCGTTTCTAAATGAGCTTTTTTCTCTGTTCCCTCAACACAATCCAGATTCTTTTGGGGAGTTACCAGTACAGTATCCATACCAGGAAGTACTTAATTTATTACGCTACTGCTTTTCTTAATCTCAGTGGAGATATTTACCTGATAAACAGCTACGTATGCAGAATGTTCATGTCGTTCCCCAAATGAGCTTTTATCTCTCTCCCCTCACCACAATAAGATTCTCGTGAGGAGTTCCCCGTACATTATCCTTTCCCCTGTGCAATTACCTTAACAAGCTCCAGCTGTTTTTATTCTCAGAAAGTTTACTCCCTGATATACAGCTGCCTACCCGCTTCCTAAGTGCAGGTCCTAAATGAGCTTTTTTCTCTTTTCCCTCACCACAATCCAGATTCTTTTGGGGAGTTACCAGTCCAGTAACCATACCAGGAAGTACTTAGTTTATTGAGCTGCTGCTTTTCTTAATCTCAGTGGAGATTATTTACTGATAAACAGCTACGTACGCAGCATGTTCATGTCGTTCCTAAATGAGCTTTTATCTCTCTCCCCTCACCACAAATCAGATTCTTCTGAGGAGTTCCCAGTTACATTATCCTTTTCCCTGTGTAATTACCTTAACAAGCTCCAGCTGTTTTTATTCTCATAACTTTTACTCCCTGATATACAGCTGCCTACCTCCTTCGTAAGTGCAGGTCCTAAATGAGCTTTTTTCTCTGTTCCCCCACCACAGTCCAGATTCTTTTGGGGAGTTACCAGTACAGTAACCATACCAGGAAGTACTAAATTTATTAAGCTACTGCTTTTCTTAATCTCAGTGGAGAAAATTACTGATAAACAGCTACCTACGCAGCATGTTCATGACGTTCCTAAATGAGCTTTTTTCTCTGTTCCCTCACCACAATCCAGATTCTTTTGGGGAGGTTACCAATACAGTATCCATACCAGGAAGTACTTAATTTTATTAAGCTACTGCTTTTCTTAATCTTAGTGGAGATATTTACTGATTAACAGCTACGTATGCAGCATGTTCATGTCGTTCCTAAATGAGCTTTTATCTCTCTCCCCTCACCACAAATCAGATTCTTCTGAGGAGCTCCCAGTACATTATCCTTTCCCCTGTGTAATTACCTTAACAAGCTCCAGCTGTTTTTATTGTCATAAGCGATATTCCCTAATATACAGCTGCCTACCCCCTTCGTAAGTGCAGGTCCTAATGAGCTTTTTTCTCTGTTCCCTCACAACAATCCAGATTCTTTTGGGGACTTACCAGTACAGTAACCATAACAGGAAGTACTTAATTTATTAAGCTACTGCTTTTCTTAATCTCAGTGGAGATATTTTACTGATATACAGCTACCTACGCAGCATGTTCATGTCGTTCCTGAATGAGCATTTATCTCTCTCCCTCACCACAAATCAGATTCTTCTGAGGAGTTCCCAGTACATTATCCTTTACCCTGTGTAAATTACCTTAACAAGCTCCAGCTGTTTTTATTCTCAGAAGGTTTACTCCCTGATATACAGCTGCCTACCCCCTTCGTAAGTGCAGGTCCTAAATGAGCATTTTTCTCTGTTCCCTCACCACTATCCAGATTCTTTTGCAGAGTTACCAGTACAGTATCCATACGAGGAAGTACTTAATTTATTAAGCTACTGCTTTTCTAAATCTAAGTGGAGATATTTACTGATAAACAGCTACCTACGCAGCATGTTCATGTCGTTCCTAAATGAGGCTTTTATCTCTCTCCCCTCACCACAAATCAGATTCTTCTGAGGAGTTCCCAGTACATTATCCTTTCCCCTGTGTAATACCTTAACAACCTCCAGCTGTTTTTATTCTCAGAAGTTTACTCCCTGATATACAGCTGCCTACCCCCTTCGTAAGTTCAGGTCATAAATGAGCTTTTTTCTCTGTTCCCTCACCACAATCCAGATTCTTTTGGGGAGATACCAGTACAGTAACCATACCAGGAAGTACTTAATTTATTAAGCTACTGCTTTTCGTAATCTCAGTGGAGATATTTACTGATAAACAGCTACCTACCCAGCATGTTCATGTCGTTCCTAAATGAGCTTTTTTCTCTGTTCCCTCACCACAATCCAGATTCTTTTGGGGAGTTACCAGTACAGTATCCATACAGGAAGTACTTAATTTATTAAGCTACTGCTTTTCTTAATCTCAGTGGAGATATTTGACTGATAAACAGCTACGTATGCAGAATGTTCATGTCGTTCATAAATGAGCTTTTATCTCTCTCCCCCTCACCCACAATCAGATTCTCGTGAGGAGTTCCCCGTACATTATCCTTTCCCCTGTGTAATTACCTTAACAAGCTCCAGCTGTTTTTATTCTCAGAAAGTTTACTCCCTGATATACAGCTGCCTACCCGCTTAGTAAGTGCAGGTCCTAAATGAGCTTTTTTCTCTGTTCCCTCACCACAATCCAGATTCTTTTGGGAGTTACCAGTCCAGTAACCATACCAGGAAGTACTTAGTTTATTAAGCTGCTACTTTTCTTAATCTCAGTGGAGATATTTACTGATAAACAGCTACGTACACAGCATGTTCATGTCGTTCCTAAAAGAGCTTTTATCTCTCTCCCCTCACCACAAATCAGATTCTTCTCAGGAGTTCCCAGTACATAATCGTCTCACCTGTGTAATTACCTTAAAAAGTTCCAGCTGTTTTTACTCTCAGAAGGATTACTCCCTGATATACAGCTGCCTACCCCTTCGTAAGTGCAGGTCCTAAATGAGCTTTTTTCTCTGTTCCCTCACCACAATCCAGATTCTTTTGGGGAGTTACCAGTACAGTAACCCCTACCAGGAGAGTACTTAATTTATTAAGCTACTGCTTTTCTAAATCTCAGTGGAGATATTTACTGTTAAACAGCTACCTACGCAGCATGTTCATGTCGTTCCTAAATGAGCTTTTATCTCTCTCCCCTCACCACAAATCAGATTCTTCTGAGGAGTTCCCAGTACATTATCCTTTCCCCTGTGTAATTACCTTAACAAGCTCCAGCTGTTTTTATTCTCAGAAGTTTTACTCCCTGATATACAGCTGCCTACCCCCCTTCGTAAGTTCAGGTCCTAAATGAGCTTTTTTCTCTGTTCCCTCACCACAATCCAGATTCTTTTGGGGAGTTACCAGTACAGTAACCATACCAGGAAGTACTTAATTTATTAAGCTACTGCTTTTCGTATCTCAGTGGAGATATTTACTGATAAACAGCTACCTACCCAGCATGTTCATGTCGTTTCTAAATGAGCTTTTTTCTCTGTTCCCTCAACACAATCCAGATTCTTTTGGGGAGTTACCAGTACAGTATCCATACCAGGAAGTACTTAATTTATTACGCTACTGCTTTTCTTAATCTCAGTGGAGATATTTACTGATAAACAGCTACGTATGCAGAATGTTCATGTCGTTCCCAAATGAGCTTTTATCTCTCTCCCCTCAGCACAAATAAGATTCTCGTGAGGAGTTCCCCGTACATTATCCTTTCCCCTGTGCAATTACCTTAACAAGCTCCAGCTGTTTTTATTCTCATAACTTTTACTCCCTGATATACAGCTGCCTACCCGCTTCGTAAGTGCAGGTCCTAAATGAGCTTTTTTCTCTGTTCCCTCACCCACAATCCAGATTCTTTTGGGGAGTTACCAGTCCAGTAACCATACCAGGAAGTACTTAGTTTATTGAGCTGCTGCCTTTCTTAATCTCAGTGGAGATATTTACTGATAAACAGCTACGTACGCAGCATGTTCATGTCGTTCCTAATTGAGCTTTTATCTCTCTCCCCTCACCACAAATCAGATTCTTCTGAGGAGTTCCCAGTACATTATCCTTTCCCCTGTGTAATTACCTTAACAAGCTCCAGCTGTTTTTATTCTCATAACTTTTACTCCCCTGATATACAGCTGCCTACCCCCTTCGTAAGTACAGGTCCTAAATGAGGCTTTTTTCTCTGTTCCCCCACCACAGTCCAGATTCTTTAGGGGAGTTACCAGTACAGTAACCATACCAGGAAGTACTAAATTTATTAAGCTACTGCTTTTCTTAATCTCAGTGGAGAAAATTACTGATAAACAGCTACCTACGCAGCATGTTCATGACGTCCTAAATGAGCTTTTTTCTCTGTTCCCTCACCACAATCCAGATTCTTTTGGGGAGTTACCAATTACAGTATCCATACCAGGAGAGTACTTAATTTATTAAGCTACTGCTTTTCTTAATCTTAGTGGAGATATTTACTGATTAACAGCTACGTATGCAGCATGTTCATGTCGTTCCTAAATGAGCTTTTATCTCTCTCCCCTCACCACAAATCAGATTCTTCTGAGGAGCTCCCAGTACATTATCCTTTCCCCTGTGTAATTACCTTAACAAGCTCCAGCTGTTTTTATTGTCATAAGCGATATTCCCTGATATACAGCTGCCTACCCCCTTCGTAAGTGCAGGTCCTAAATGAGCTTTTTTCTCTGTTCCCTCACAACAATTCCAGATTCTTTTGGGGACTTACCAGTACAGTAACCATAACAGGAAGTACTTAATTTATTAAGCTACTGCTTTTCTTAATCTCAGTGGAGATATTTACTGATATACAGCTACCTACGCAGCATGTTCATGTCGTTCCTGAATGAGCATTTATCTCTCTCCCCTCACCACAAATCAGATTCTTCTGAGGAGTTCCCAGTACATTATCCTTTACCCTGTGTAATTACCTTAACAAGCTCCAGCTGTTTTTATTCTCAGAAGGTTTACTCCCTGATATACAGCTGCCTACCCCCTTCGTAAGTGCAGGTCCTAAATGAGCATTTTTCTCTGTTCCCTCACCAGTATCGAGATTCTTTTGCAGAGTTACCAGTACAGTATCCATACGAGGAAGTAACTTAATTTATTAAGCTACTGCTTTTCTTAATCTCAGTGGAGATATTTACTGATAAACAGCTACCTACGCAGCATGTTCATGTCGTTCCTAAATTGAGCTTTTATCCCTCTCCCTTCACCACAAATCAGATTCTTCTGAGGAGTTCCCAGTACATTATCCTTTCCCCTGTGTAATTACCTTAACAAGCTCCAGCTGTTTTTTATTCTCAGAAGGTTTACTCCCTGATAAACAGCTGCCTACCCCCTTCGTAAGTGCAGGTCCTAAATAGCTTTTTTCTCTGTTCCCTCGCCACAATCTAGATTCTTTTGGGGAGTTACCAGTACAGTAACAATACCAGGAAGTACTTAATTTATTAAGCTACTGCTTTTCTTAATCTCAGTGGAGAATTTACTGATAAACAGCTACCTACGCAGCATGTTCATGTCGTTCTTAATTGAGCTTTTATCTCTCTCCCCTCACCACAAATCAGATTCTTCTGAGTAGTTCACAGTACATTATCCTTTCCCCTGTGTAATTACCTTAACAAGCTCCAGCTTTTTTATTCTCAGATGGTTTACTCCCTGATATACAGCTGCCTACCCCCTTCGTAAGTGCAGGTCCTAAATGAGCTTTTTTCTCTGTTCCCTCACCACAATCCAGATTCTTTTGGAGAGTTACCAGTACAGTAACCATACCAGGAAGTACTTAATTTATTAAGCTACTGCTTTTCTTAATCTCAGTGGAGATATTTACTGATAAACAGCTACGTACGCAGCATGTTCATGTCGTTCCTAAATGAGCTTTTATCTCTCTCCCCTCACCACAATCAGATTCTTCTGAGGAGTTCCCAGTACATTATCCTTTCCCCTGTGTAATTACCTTAATAAGCTCCAGCTGTTTTTATTCTCAGAAGGTTTACTCCCTGATATACAGCTGCCTACCCCCTTCGTAAGTGCAGGTCCTAAATGAGCTTTTTTCTCTTTTCCCTCACCACAATCTAGATTCTTTTGGGAGTTACCAGTACAATAACCATACCAGGAAGTACTTAATTTATTAAGCTACTGCTTTTCTTAATCACAGTGGAGATATTTACTGATAAACAGCTACCTACGCAGCATGTTCCATTTCGTTCCTGAATGAGCTTTTATCTCTCTTCCCTCACCACAAATCAGATTCTTCTGAGGAGTTCCCAGTACATTATCCTTTCCCCTGTGTAAATACCTTAACAAGCTCCAGCTGTTTTTATTCTCAGAAGGTTTACTCCCTGATATACACCTGCCTACCCCCTTCGTAAGTGCAGGTCCTAATGAGCTTTTTTCTCTGTTCCCGCACCACAATCCAGATTCAATTGGGGAGTTACCAGTACAGTTACCATACCAGGAAGTACTTAATTTTTTAAGCTACTGCTTTTCTTAATCTCAGTGGAGATATTTACTGATAAACAGCTACCTACGCAGCATGTTCGGGGTCGTTCCTAAAGAGCTTTTATCTCTCTCCTCTCACCACAAATCAGATTCTTCTGAGGTGTTCCCAGTACATTATCCTTTCCCCTGTGTAATTACCTTAACAAGTTCCAGCTGTTTTTTATTCTCAGAAGGTTTACTCCCTGATATACAGCTGCCTAACCCCTTCGTAAGTGCAGGTCCTAAATGAGCTTTTTTCTCTGTTCCCTCACCACAATCCAGATTCTTTTGGGGAGTTACCAGTACAGTAACCATACCCAGGAAGTACTTAATTTATTAAGCTACTGCTTTTCTTAATCTCAGTGGAGATATTTACTGATAAACAGCTACATACGCAGCTTGTTCATGTCGTTCCTGAATGAGCTTTTATCTCTCTCCCCTCACCACAAATCAGATTCTTCTGAGGAGTTCCCAGTACATTATCCTTTCCCCTGTGTAATTACCTTAACAAGCTCCAGCTGTTTTTATTCTAATAAGGTTTACTCCCTGATATACAGCTGCCTACCCCCTTCGTAAGTGCAGGTCCTAAATGAGCTTTTTTCTCTGTTCCCTCACCACAATCCAGATTCTTTTGGGGAGTTACCAGTACAATATCCATACCAGGAAGTACTTAATTTATTAAGCTACTGCTTTTCTTAATTTCAGTGGAGATATTTACTGATAAACAGCTACGTATGCAGCATGTTCATGTCGTTCCTAAATGAGCTTTTATCTCTCTCCCCTCACCCACAAATCAGATGCTTCTGAGTAGTTCCCAGTACACTATCCTTTCCCCTGTGTAATTACCTTAACAAGCTCCAGCTGTTTTTATTCTCAGAAGGTTTATTCCCCGATATAGAGCTGCTTACCCCTTTCGTAAGTGCAGGTCATAAATGAGCTTTTTTCTCTGTTCCATCACCAAAATCCAGATTCTTTTGGGGAGTTACCAGTACAGTAATCATACTAGGAAGTACTTAATTTATTAAGCTACTGCTTTTCTTAATCTCAGTGGAGATATCTACTGATAAACAGCTACCTACCCAGCATGTTCATGTCGTTCCTAAATGAGCTTTTAATCTCTCTCCCCCTCACGACAAATCAGATTCTTCTGTGGAGTTCCCAGTACATTATCCTTTCCCCTGTGTAATTACTTGAACAAGCTCCAGCTGTTTTTATTCTCGGAAGTTTTACTCCCTGATATACAGCTGCCTAACACCTTCGTAAGTGCAGGTCCTAAATGAGCTTTTTTTCTCTGTTCCCTCACCACAATCCAGATTCTTTTGGGGAGTTACTAGTACAGTATCCATACCAGGAAGTACTTAATTTATTACGCTACTTCTTTTCTTAATCTCAGTGGAGATATTTACTGATAAACAGCTACGTTTGAAGCATGTTCATGTCGTTCCTAAATGAGCTTTTATCTCCCTCCCCTCACCACAAATCAGATTCTTCTGAGGAGTTCCCAGTACATTATCCTTTCCCCTGTGTAATTACCTTAACAAGCTCCAGCTGTTTTTATTCTCAGAAGGTTTACTCCCTGATATACAGCTGCCTACCCCCTTCGTAAGTGCAGGTCCTAAATGAGCTTTTTTCTCTGTTCCCTCACCACAATCCAGATTCTTTTGGGGAGTTACCAGTACAGTAACCATACCAGGAAGTACTTAATTTATTAAGCTACTGCTTTTCTTAATCTCAGTGGAGATATTTACTGATAAACAGCTACCTACGCAGCATGTTCATGTCGTTGCTAAATGAGCTTTTATCTCTCTCCCCTCACCACAAATCACACTCTTCTGAGGAGTTCCCAGTACATTATCCTTTCCCCTGTGTAATTACCTTAACAAGCTCCAGCTGTTTTTATTCTCAGAAGGTTTACTCCCTGATATACAGCTGCCTACCCCCTTCGTAAGTGAAGGTCCTAAATGAGCTTTTTTCTTTGTTTCCTCACCACAATCCAGATTCTTTTGGGGAGTTACCAGTAAAGTAACCATACCAGGAAGTACTTAATTTATTAAGCTACTGCTTTTCTTAATCTCAGTGGAGATATTACGGATAAACAGCTACCTACGCAGCATGTTCATGTCGTTCCTAAATGAGATTTTTCTCTGTTCCCTCACCACAATCCAGATTCTTTTGGGGAGTTACCAGTACAGTAACCATACCAGGAAGTACTTAATTTATTAAGCTACAGCTTTTCTTAATCTCAGTGGAGATATTTACTGATAAACAGCTACCTACGCAGCATGGTCATGTCGTTCCTAAATGAGCTTTTATCTCTCTCCACTCACCACAAATCAGTTTCTCCTGAGGAGTTCCCAGTACATTATCCTTTCTCCTGTGTAATGACCTTAACAAGCTCCAGCTGTTTTTATTCTCAGAAGGTTTACTCCCTGATATACGGCTGCCTACCCCCTTCCTAAGTGCAGGTCCTAAATGAGCTTTTTTCTCTGTTCCCTCACCACAATCCAGATTCTTTTGGGGAGTTACTAGTACAGTAACCATACCAGGAAGTACTTAATTTATTAAGCTACTGCTTTTCTTAATCTCAGTGGAGATATTTACTGATAAACAGCTACCTACGCAGCATGTTCATGTCGTTCCTAAATGAGCTTTTATCTCTCTCCCCTCACCACAAAATCAGATTCTTCTGAGGAGTTCCCAGTACATTATCCTTTCCCCTGTGTAATTACCCTTAACAAGCTCCAGCTGTTTTTATTCTCAGAAGGTTTACTCCCTGATATACAGCTGCCTACCACCTTCGTAAGTGCAGGTCCTAAATGAGCTTTTTTCTCTGTTCCCTCACCACAATCCAGATTCTTTTGGGGAGTTACCAGTACAGTATCCATACCAGGAATTACTTAATTTTATTAAGCTACTGCTTTTCTTAATCTCAGTGGAGATATTTACTGATAAACAGCTACATACGCAGCATGTTCATGTCGTTCCTAAATGAGCTTTTATCTCTCTCCCCTCAAAACAAATCAGATTCTTCTGAGGATTTCCCAGTACATTATCCTTTCCCCCTGTGTAATTACCCTAACAAGCACCAGCTGTTTTTATTCTCAGAAGTTTTACTCCCTGATATA
Source organism: Perognathus longimembris pacificus (assembly GCF_023159225.1). NCBI lineage: Eukaryota > Metazoa > Chordata > Mammalia > Rodentia > Heteromyidae > Perognathus > Perognathus longimembris. The sequence continues at coordinate 13,251 of NW_025960992.1, forward strand.
CAGCTGCCTACCCCCATTCGTAAGTGCAGGTCCTAAGTGAGCCTTTTTTCTCTGTTCCCCTCACCACAATCCAGATTCTTTTGGGGAGTTACAAGTACAGTTACCATACCAGGAAGTACTTAATTTATTAAGCTACTGCTTTTCTTAATCTCAGTGGAGATATTTACTGATAAACAGCTACCTACGCAGCATGTTCATGTCGTTCCTAAATGAGCTTTTTTCTCTGTTCCCTCACCACAATCCTGATTCTTTTGGGGAGTTACCAGTACAGTATCCACACCAGGAAGTACTCAATTTATTACGCTACTGCTTTTCTTAATCTCAGTGGAGGTATTTACTGAATAAACAGCTACGTATGCAGCATGTTCATGTCGTTCCTAAATGAGCTTTTATCTCTCTCTCCCCTCACCACAAATCAGATTCTTCTGAGGAGTTCCCAGTACATTATCCTTTCCCCTGTGTAATTACCTTAACAAGCTCCAGCTGTTTTTATTCTCAGAAGGTTTACTCCCTGATATACTGCGGCCTACCCCCTTCGTAAGTGCAGGTCCTAAATGAGCTTTTTTCTCTGTTCCCTCACCACAATCCAGGTTCTTTTGGGGAGTTAAAAGTACAGTAACCATACCAGGTAGTACTTAATTTATTAAGCTACTGCTTTTCTTAATCTGAGTGGAGAGATTTACTGATAAACAGCTACCTACGCAGCATGTTCATGTCGTTCCTAAATGAGCTTTTATATCTCTCCCCTCACCACAAATCAGATTCTTCTGAGGAGTTCCCAGTACACTATCCTTTCCCCTGTGTAATTACCGTAACAAGCTCCAGCTGTTTTTATTTTCAGAATGTTTACTCCCTGATATACAGCTGCCTACACCCTTCATAAGTGCAGGTCCTAAATGAGCTTTTTTCTCTGTTCCCTCACCACAATCCAGATTCTGTTGGAAAGTTACCAGTACAGTAACCATTCCAGGAAGTACTTAATTTATTAAGCTACTGCTTTTCTTAATCTCAGTGGAGATATTTACTGATAAACAGCTACCTACGCAGCATGTTCATGTCGTTCCTAAATGAGCTTTTATCTCTCTCCCCTCACCACAAATCAGATTCTTCTGAGGAGTTCCCAGTAACATTATACTTTCCCCTGTGTAATTACCTTAACAAGCTCCAGCTGTTTTAATTCTCAGAAGGGATACTCCCTGATATACAGCTGCCTACCCCGTTCGTAAGTGCAGGTCTTAAATGAGTTTTTTGTCTGTTCCCCTCACCACAATCCAGATTCTTCTGGGGAGTTACCAGTACAGTAACCATACCCAGGAAGTACTTAATTTATTAAGCTACTGCTTTTCTTAATCTCAGTGGAGATATTTACTGATAAACAGCTACCTACGCAGCATGTACATGTCGTTCCTAAATAAGCTTTTATCTCTCTCCCCTCACCACAAATCAGACTCTTCTGAGGAGTTCCCGGTACATTATCCTTTCCCCTGTGTAATTACCTTAACAAGCTCCAGCTGTTTTTATTCTCAGAAGTTTTACTTCCTGATATACAGTTGCCTACCCCCTTCGTAAGAGCAGGTCCTAAATGAGCATTTTTCTCTATTCCCTCACCACAATCCAGATTCTTTTGGTGAGTTACCAGTACAGTAACCATACCAGGAAGTACTTAATTTATTAAGCTACTGCTTTTCTTAATCTCAGTGGAGATATTTACTGATAAACAGCTACCTACGCATCATGTTCATGTCGTTAATAAATGAGCTTTTATCTCTCTCCCCTCACCACAAATCAGATTCTTCTGAGGAGTTCCCAGTACATTATCCTTTCCCCTGTGTAATTACCTTAACAAGCTCCAGCTGTTTTTATTCTAAGAAGGTTTACTCCCTGATATACAGCTGCCTACCCCACCTTCGTAAGTGCAGGTCCTAAATGAGCTTTTTTCTCTGTTCCCTCACCACAATCCAGATTCTTTTGGGGAGTTACCAGTACAATATCCATACCAGGAAGTACTTAATTTATTAAGCTACTGCTTTTCTTAATCTCAGTGGAGATATTTACTGATAAACAGCTACGTATGCAGCATGTTTCATCGTCGTTCCTAAATGAGCTTTTATCTCTCTCCCCTCACCACAAATCAGATGCTTCTGAGTAGTTCCCAGTACACTATCCTTTCCCCTGTGTAATTACCTTAAAAAGCTCCAGCTGTTTTTTATTCTCAGAAGGTTTACTCCCCGATATAGAGCTGCTTACCCCTTTCGTAAGTGCAGGTCATAAATGAGCTTTTTTCTCTGTTCCATCACCAAAATCCAGATTCTTTTGGGGAGTTACCAGTACAGTAACCATACCAGGAAGTACTTAATTTATTAAGCAACTGCTTTTCTTAATCTCAGTGGAGATATTTACTGATAAACAACTACCTATGCAGCATTTTCATGTCGTTCCTAAATGAGCTTATATCTCTCTCCCCCTCACCACAAATCAGATTCTTCTGAGGAGTTCCCAGTACATTATCCTTTCCCCTGTGTAATTACCTTAACAAGCTCCAGCTGTTTTTATTCTAAGAAGGTTTACTCCCTGATATACAGCTGCATACCCCCTTCGTAAGTGCAGGTCCTAAATGAGCTTTTTTCTCTGTTCCCTCACCACAATCCAGATTCTTTTGGGGAGTTACCAGTACAATATCCATACCAGGAAGTACTTAATTTATTAATCTACTGCTTTTCTTAATCTCAGTGGAGATATTTACTGATAAACAGCTACGTATGCAGCATGTTCATGTCGTTCCTAAATGAGCTTTTATCTCTCTCCCCTCACCACAAATCAGATGCTTCTGAGTAGTTCCCAGTACACTATCCTTTCCCCTGTGTAATTACCTTAACAAGCTCCAGCTGTTTTTATTCTCAGAAGGTTTACTCCCCGATATAGAGCTGCTTACCCTTTCGTAAGTGCAGGTCATAAATGAGCTTTTTTTCTCTGTTCCATCACCAAAATCCTGATTCTTTTGGGGAGTTACCAGTACAGTAATCATACTAGGAAGTACTTAATTTATTAAGCTACTGCTTTTCTTAATCTCAGTGGAGATATCTACTGATAAACAGCTACCTACCCAGCATGTTCATGTCGTTCCTAAATGAGCTTTTATCTCTCTCCCCTCACGACAAATCAGATTCTTCTGTGGAGTTCCCAGTACATTATCCTTTCCCCTGTGTAATTACTTGAACAAGCTCCAGCTGTTTTTATTCTCGGAAGTTTTACTCCCTGATATACAGCTGCCTAACCCCTTCGTAAGTGCAGGTCCTAAATGAGCTTTTTTCTCTGTTCCCTCACCACAATCCAGATTCTTTTGGGGAGTTACTAGTACAGTATCCATACCAGGAAGTACTTAATTTATTACGCTACTTCTTTTCTTAATCTCAGTGGAGATATTTACTGATAAACAGCTACGTTTGAAGCATGTTCATGTCGTTCCTAAATGAGCTTTTATCTCCCTCCCCCTCACCACAAATCAGATTCTTCTGAGGAGTTCCCAGTACATTATACTTTCCCCTGTGTAATTACCTTAACAAGCTCCAGCCTGTTTTTATTCTCAGAAGGTTTACTCCCTGATATACAGCTGCCTACCCCCTTCGTAAGTGCAGGTCCTAAATGAGCTTTTTTCTCTGTTCCCTCACCACAATCCAGATTCTTTTGGGGAGTTACTAGTACAGTAACCATACCAGGAAGTACTTAATTTATTAAGCTACTGCTTTTCTTAATCTCAGTGGAGATATTTACTGATAAACAGCTACCTACGCAGCATGTTCATGTCGTTGCTAATGAGCTTTTATCTCTCTCCCCTCACCACAAATCACACTCTTCTGAGGAGTTCCCAGTACATTATCCTTTCCCCTGTGTAATTACCTTAACAAGCTCCAGCTGTTTTTATTCTCAGAAGGTTTACTCCCTGATATACAGCTGCCTACCCCCTTCGTAAGTGAAGGTCTTAAATGAGCTTTTTTCTTTGTTTCCTCACCACAATCCAGATTCTTTTGGGGAGTTACCAGTAAAGTAACCATACCAGGAAGTACTTAATTTATTAAGCTACTGCTTTTCTTAATCTCAGTGGAGATATTTACGGATAAACAGCTACCTACGCAGCATGTTCATGTCGTTCCTAAATGAGATTTTTCTCTGTTCCCTCACCACAATCCAGATTCTTTTGGGGAGTTACCAGTACAGTAAACCATACCAGGAAGTACTTAATTTATTAAGCTACAGCTTTTATTAATCTCAGTGGAGATATTTACTGATAAACAGCTACCTACGCAGCATGGTCATGTCGTTCCTAAATGAGCTTTTATCTCTCTCCACTCACCACAAATCAGTTTCTCCTGAGGAGTTCCCAGTACATTATCCTTTCTCCTGTGTAATGACCTTAACAAGCTCCAGCTGTTTTTATTCTCAGAAGGTTTACTCCCTGATATACGGCTGCCTACCCCCTTCCTAAGTGCAGGTCCTAAATGAGCTTTTTTCTCTGTTCCCTCACCACAATCCAGATTCTTTTGGGGAGTTACTAGTACAGTAACCATACCAGGAAGTACTTAATTTATTAAGCTACTGCTTTTCTTAATCTCAGTGGAGATATTTACTGATAAACAGCTACCTACGCAGCATGTTCATGTCGTTCCTAAATGAGCTTTTATCTCTCTCCTCCCTCACCACAAATCAGATTCTTCTGAGGAGTTCCCAGTACATTATCCTTTCCCCTGTGTAATTACCTTAACAAGCTCCAGCTGTTTTTATTCTCAGAAGGTTTACTCCCTGATATACAGCTGCCTACCCCCTTCGTAAGTGCAGGTCCTAAATGAGCTTTTTTCACTGTTCCCTCACCACAATCCAGATTCTTTTGGGGAGTTACCAGTACAGTATCCATACCAGGAATTACTTAATTTATTAAGCTACTGCTTTTCTTAATCTCAGTGGTGATATTTACTGATAAACAGCTACATACGCAGCATGTTCATGTCGTTCCTAAATGAGCTTTTATCTCTCTCCCCTCAAAACAAATCAGATTCTTCTGAGGATTTCCCAGTACATTATCCTTTCCCCTGTGTAATTACCACTAACAAGCACCAGCTGTTTTTTTCTCAGAAGTTTTACTCCCTGATATACAGCTGCCTACCCCATTCGTAAGTGCAGGTCCTAAGTGAGCTTTTTTCTCTGTTCCCTCACCACAATCCAGATTCTTTTGGGGAGTTACAAGTACAGTAACCATACCAGGAAGTACTTAATTTATTAAGCTACTGCTTTTCTTAATCTCAGTGGAGATATTTACTGATAAACAGCTACCTACGCAGCATGTTCATGTCGTTCCTAAATGAGCTTTTTTCTCTGTTCCCTCACCACAATCCAGATTCTTTTGGGGAGTTACCAGTACAGTATCCACACCAAGAAGTACTCAATTTATTACGCTACTGCTTTTCTTAATCTCAGTGGAGGTATTTACTGATAAACAGCTACGTATGCAGCATGTTCATGTCGTTCCTAAATGAGCTTTTATCTCTCTCCCCTCACCACAAATCAGATTCTTCTGAGGAGTTCCCAGTACATTATCCTTTCCCCTGTTGTAATTACCTTAACAAGCTCCAGCTGTTTTTATTCTCAGAAGGTTTACTCCCTGATATACTGCGGCCTACCCCCTTCGTAAGTGCAGGTCCTAAATGAGCTTTTCTTCTCTGTTCCCTCACCACAACCCAGGTTCTTTTGGGAGTTAAAAGTACAGTAACCATACCAGGTAGTACTTAATTTATTAAGCTACTGCTTTTCTTAATCTGAGTGGAGAGATTTTACTGATAAACAGCTACCTACGCAGCATGTTCATGTCGTTCCTAAATGAGCTTTTATATCTCTCCCCTCACCACAAATCAGATTCTTCTGAGGAGTTCCCAGTACATTATACTTTCCCCTGTGTAATACCTTAACAAGCTCCAGCTGTTTTTATTCTCAGAAGGGATACTCCCTGATATACAGCTGCCTACCCCGTTCGTAAGTGCAGGTCTTAAATGAGTTTTTTGTCTGTTCCCTCACCACAATCCAGATTCTTCTGGGGGAGTTACCAGTACAGTAACCATACCAGGAAGTACTTAATTTATTAAGCTACTGCTTTTCTTAATCTCAGTGGAGATATTTACTGATATACAGCTACCTACGCAGCATGTACATGTCGTTCCTAAATAAGCTTTTATCTCTCTCCCCTCACCACCAAATCAGACTCTTCTGAGGAGTTCCCGGTACATTATACTTTCCCCTGTGTATTTACCTTAACAAGCTCCAGCTGTTTTTATTCTCAGAAGTTTTACTTCCTGATATACAGTTGCCTACCCCCTTCGTAAGAGCAGGTCCTAAATGAGCATTTTTTCTCTATTCCCTCACCACAATCCAGATTCTTTTGGTGAGTTACCAGTACAGTAACCATACCAGGAAGTACTTAATTTATTAAGCTACTGCTTTTCTTAATCTCAGTGGAGATATTTACTGATAAACAGCTACCTACGCATCATGTTCATGTCGTTAATAAATGAGCTTTTATCTCTCTCCCCTCACCACAAATCAGATTCTTCTGAGGAGTTCCCAGTACATTATCCTTTCCCCTGTGTAATTACTTAACAAGCTCCAGCTGTTTTTATTCTAAGAAGGTTTACTCCCTGATATACAGCTGCCTACCCCCTTCGTAAGTGCAGGTCCTAAATGAGCTTTTTTCTCTGTTCCCCTCACCACAATCCAGATTCTTTTGGGGAGTACCAGTACAATATCCATACCAGGAAGTACTTAATTTATTAAGCTACTGCTTTTCTTAATCTCAGTGGAGATATTTACTGATAAACAGCTACGTATGCAGCATGTTCATGTCGTTCCTTAAATGAGCTTTTATCTCTCTCCCCTCACCACAAATCAGATGCTTCTGAGTAGTTCCCAGTACACTATCCTTTCCCCTGTGTAATTACCTTAAAAAGCTCCAGCTGTTTTTATTCTCAGAAGGTTTACTCCCCGATATAGAGCTGCTTACCCCTTTCGTAAGTGCAGGTCATAAATGAGCTTTTTTCTCTGTTCCATCACCAAAATCCAGATTCTTTTGGGGAGTTACCAGTACAGTAACCATACCAGGAAGTACTTAATTTATTAAGCAACTGCTTTTCTTAATCTCAGTGGAGATATTTACTGATAAACAACTACCTATGCAGCATTTTCATGTCGTTCCTAAATGAGCTTATATCTCTCTCCCCTCACCACAAATCAGATTCTTCTGAGGAGTTCCCAGTACATTATCCTTTCCCCTGTGTAATTACCTTAACAAGCTCCAGCTGTTTTTATTCTAAGAAGGTTTACTCCCTGATATACAGCTGCATACCCCTTCGTAAGTGCAAGGTCCTAAATGAGCTTTTTTCTCTGTTCCCTCACCACAATCCAGATTCTTTTTGGGGAGTTACCAGTACAATATCCATACCAGGAAGTACTTAATTTATTAATCTACTGCTTTTCTTAATCTCAGTGGAGATATTTACTGATAAACAGCTACGTATGCAGCAAGTTCATGTCGTTCCTAAATGAGCTTTTATCTCTCTCCCCTCACCACCAAATCAGATGCTTCTGAGTAGTTCCCAGTACACTATCCTTTCCCCTGTGTAATTACCTTAACAAGCTCCAGCTGTTTTTATTCTCAGAAGGTTTACTCCCCGATATAGAGCTGCTTACCCCTTTCGTAAGTGCAGGTCATAAATGAGCTTTTTTCTCTGTTCCATCACCAAAATCCAGATTCTTTTGGGGAGTTACCAGTACAGTAATCATACTAGGAAGTACTTAATTTATTAAGCTACTGCTTTTCTTAATCTCAGTGGAGATACTACTGATAAACAGCTACCTACCCAGCATGTTCATGTCGTTCCTAAATGAGCTTTTATCTCTCTCCCCTCACGACAAATCAGATTCTTCTGTGGAGTTCCCAGTACATTATCCCTTTCCCCTGTGTAATTACGTTGAACAAGCTCCAGCTGTTTTTATTCTCGGAAGTTTTACTCCCTGATATACAGCTGCCTAACACCTTCGTAAGTGCAGGTCCTAAATGAGCTTTTTTCTCTGTTCCCTCACCACAATCCAGATTCTTTTGGGGAGTTACTAGTACAGTATCCATACCAGGAAGTACTTAATTTATTACGCTACTTCTCTTTCTTAATCTCAGTGGAGATATTTACTGATAAACAGCTACGTTTGAAGCATGTTCATGTCGTTCCTAAATGAGCTTTTATCTCCCTCCCCTCACCACAAATCAGATTCTTCTGAGGAGTTCCCAGTACATTATCCTTTCCCCTGTGTAATTACCTTAACAAGCTCCAGCTGTTTTTATTCTCAGAAGGTTTACTCCCTGATATACAGCTGCCTACCCCCTTCGTAAGTGCAGGTCCTAAATGAGCTTTTTTTCTCTGTTCCCTCACCACAATCCAGATTCTTTTGGGGAGTTACCAGTACAGTAACCATACCAGGAAGTACTTAATTTATTAAGCTACTGCTTTTCTTAATCTCAGTGGAGATATTTACTGATAAACAGCTACCTACGCAGCATGTTCATGTCGTTGCTAAATGAGCTTTTATCTCTCTCCCCTCACCACAAATCACACTCTTCTGAGGAGTTCCCAGTACATTATCCTTTCCCCTGTGTAATTACCTTAACAAGCTCCAGCTGTTTTTATTCTCAGAAGGTTTACTCCCTGATATACAGCTGCCTACCCCTTCGTAAGTGAAGGTCCTAAATGAGCTTTTTTCTTTGTTTTCCTCACCACAATCCAGATTCTTTTGGGGAGTTACCAGTAAAGTAACCATACCAGGAAGTACTTAATTTATTAAGCTACTGCTTTTCTTAATCTCAGTGGAGATATTTACGGATAAACAGCTACCTACGCAGCATGTTCATGTCGTTCCTAAATGAGATTTTTCTCTGTTCCCTCACCACAATCCAGATTCTTTTGGGGAGTTACCAGTACAGTAACCATACCAGGAAGTACTTAATTTATAAGCTACAGCTTTTCTTAATCTCAGTGGAGATATTTACTGATAAACAGCTACCTACGCAGCATGGTCATGTCGTTCCTAAATGAGCTTTTATCTCTCTCCACTCACCACAAATCAGTTTCTCCTGAGGAGTTCCCAGTACATTATCCTTTCTCCTGTGTAATGACCTTAACAAGCTCCAGCTGTTTTAATTCTCAGAAGGTTTACTCCCTGATATACGGCTGCCTACCCCCTTCCTAAGTGCAGGTCCTAAATGAGCTTTTTTCTCTGTTCCCCTCACCCACAATCCAGATTCTTTTGGGGAGTTACTAGTACAGTAACCATACCAGGAAGTACTTAATTTATTAAGCTACTGCTTTTCTTAATCTCAGTGGAGATATTTACTGATAAACAGCTACCCTACGCAGCATGTTCATGTCGTTCCTAAATGAGCTTTTATCTCTCTCCCCTCACCACAAATCAGATTCTTCTGAGGAGTTCCCAGTACATTATCCTTTCCCCCTGTGTAATTACCTTAACAAGCTCCAGCTGTTTTTATTCTCAGAAGGTTTACTCCCTGATATACAGCTGCCTACCCCCTTCGTAAGTGCAGGTCCTAAATGAGCTTTTTTCACTGTTCCCTCACCACAATCCAGATTCTTTTGGGGAGTTACCAGTACAGTATCCATACCAGGAATTACTTAATTTATTAAGCTACTGCTTTTCTTAATCTCAGTGGAGATATTTACTGATAAACAGCTACATACGCAGCATGTTCATGTCGTTCCTAAATGAGCCTTTTATCTCTCTCCCCTCAAAACAAATCAGATTCTTCTGAGGATTTCCAGTACATTATCCTTTCCCCTGTGTAATTACCCTAACAAGCACCAGCTGTTTTTATTCTCAGAAGTTTTACTCCCTGATATACAGCTGCCTACCCCATTCGTAAGTGCAGGTCCTAAGTGAGCTTTTTTCTCTGTTCCCTCACCACAATCCAGATTCTTTTGGGGAGTTACAAGTACAGTAAACCATACCAGGAAGTACTTAATTTATTAAGCTACTGCTTTTCTTAATCTCAGTGGAGATATTTACTGATAAACAGCTACCTACGCAGCATGTTTCATGTCGTTCCTAAATGAGCTTTTTTCTCTGTTCCCTCACCACAATCCAGATTCTTTTGGGGAGTTACCAGTACAGTATCCACACCAAGAAGTACTCAATTTATTACGCTACTGCTTTTCTTAATCTCAGTGGAGGTATTTACTGATAAACAGCTACGTATGCAGCATGTTCATGTCGTTCCTAAATGAGCTTTTATCTCTCTCCCCCTCACCACAAATCAGATTCTTCTGAGGAGTTCCCAGTACATTATCCTTTCCCCCTGTGTAATTACCTTAACAAGCTCCAGCTGTTTTTATTCTCAGAAGGTTTACTCCCTGATATACTGCGGCCCTACCCCCTTCGTAAGTGCAGGTCCTAAATGAGCTTTTTTCTCTGTTCCCTCACCACAAACCCCAGGTTCTTTTGGGGAGTTAAAAGTACAGTAACCATACCAGGTAGTACTTAATTTATTAAGTTACTGCTTTTACTTAATCTGAGTGGAGAGATTTACTGATAAACAGCTACCTACGCAGCATGTTCATGTCGTTCCTAAATGAGCTTTATATCTCTCCCTCACCACAAATCAGATTCTTCTGAGGAGTTCCAGTACACTATCCTTTCCCCTGTGTAATTACCGTAACAAGCTCCAGCTGTTTTTATTTTCAGAATGTTTACTCCCTGATATACAGCTGCCTACACCCTTCATAAGTGCAGGTCCTAAATGAGCTTTTTTCTCTGTTCCCCTCACCACAAATCCAGATCTTTTGGAAAGTTACCAGTACAGTAACCATTCCAGGAAGTACTTAATTTATTAAGCTACTGCTTTTCTTAATCTCAGTGGAGATATTTACTGATAAACAGCTACCTACGCAGCATGTTCATGTCGTTCCTAAATGAGCTTTATCTCTCTCTCCCTCACCACAAATCAGATTCTTCTGAGGAGTTCCCAGTACATTATACTTTCCCCTGTGTAATTACCTTAACAAGCTCCAGCTGTTTTTATTCTCAGAAGGGATACTCCCTGATATACAGCTGCCTAACCCGTTCGTAAGTGCAGGTCTTAAATGAGCTTTTTTGTCTGTTCCCTCCACCACAATCCAGAATTCTTCTGGGGAGGTTACCAGTACAGTAACCATACCAGGAAGTACTTAATTTATTAAGCTACTGCTTTTCTTAATCTCAGTGGAGATATTACTGATAAACAGCTACCTACGCAGCATGTACATGTCGTTCCTAAATAAGCTTTTATCTCTCTCCCCCTCACCACAAATCAGATTCTTCTGAGGAGTTCCCGGTACATTCTCCTTTCCCCTGTGTAATTACCTTAACAAGCTCCAGCTGTTTTTTATCTCAGAAGTTTTACTTCCTGATATACAGTTGCCTACCCCCTTCGTAAGAGCAGGTCCTAAATGAGCATTTTTCTCTATTCCTCACCCAATCCAGATTCTTTTGGTGAGTTACCAGTACAGTAACCATACCAGGAAGTACTTAATTTATTAAGCTACTGCTTTTCTTAATCTCAGTGGAGATATTTACTGATAAACAGCTACCTACGCATCATGTTCATGTCGTTAATAAATGAGCTTTTATCTCTCTCTCCTCACCACAAATCAGATTCTTCTGAGGATTTCCCCAGTACATTATCCTTTCCCCTGTGTAATTACCTTAACAATCTCCAGCTGTTTTTATTCTCAGAAGGTTTACTCCCTGATATTACAGCTGCCTACCCCCTTCGTAAGTGCAGGTCTTAAATGAGCTTTTTTCTCTGTTCCCTCACCACAATCCAGATTCTTTTGGGGAGTTACCACTACAGTAACCATACCAGGAAGTACTTAATTTATTAAGCTACTGCTCTTTCTTAATCTCAGTGGAGATATTTACTGATAAACAGCTACGTATGCAGCATGTTCATGTCGTTCCTAAATGAGCTTTTTTCTCTGTTCCCTCACTACAATCCAGATTCTTTTGGGGAGTTACCAGTACAGTAATCATACTAGGAAGTACTTAATTTATTAAGCTACTGCTTTTCTTAATCTCAGTGGAGATATCTACTGATAAACAGCTACCTACCCAGCATGTTCATGTCGTTCCTAAATGAGCTTTTATCTCTCTCCCCTCACGACAAATCAGATTCTTCTGTGGAGTTCCCAGTACATTATCCTTTCCCCTGTGTAATTACTTGAACAAGCTCCAGCTGTTTTTATTCTCGGAAGTTTTACTCCCTGATATACAGCTGCCTAACCCCTTCGTAAGTGCAGGTCCTAAATGAGCTTTTTTCTCTGTTCCCCTCACCACAATCCAGATTCTTTTGGGAGTTACTAGTACAGTATCCATACCAGGAAGTACTTAATTTATTACGCTACTTCTTTTCTTAATCTCAGTGGAGATATTTACTGAAAAACAGCTACCGTTGAAGCATGTTCATGTCGTTCCTAAATGAGCTTTTTATCTCCCTCCCCTCACCACAAATCACACTCTTCTGAGAGTTCCCAGTACATTATCCTTTCCCCTGTGTAATTACCTTAACAAGCTCCAGCTGTTTTTATTCTCAGGAAGGTTTACTCCCTGATATACAGCTGCCTACCCCCTTCGTAAGTGAAGGTCCTAAATGAGCTTTTTTCTTTGTTTCCTCACCACAATCCAGATTGTTTTGGGGAGTTACCAGTAAAGTAACCATACCAGGAAGTACTTAATTTATTAAGCTTCTGCTTTTCTTAATCTCAGTGGAGATATTTACTGATAAACAGCTACCTACGCAGCATGTTCATGTCGTTCCTAAATGAGATTTTTCTCTGTTCCCTCACCACAATCCAGATTCTTTTGGGGGAGTTACCAGTACAGTAATCATACAAGGAAGTACTTAATTTATTAAGCTACTGCTTTTCTTAATCTCAGTGGAGATAATTACTGAGAAACAGCTACCTACGCAGCATGTTCATGTCTTTCCTAAATGAGCTTTTATCTCTCTCTCCCCTCACCACAAATCAGATTCTTCTGAGGAATTCCCAGTACATTATCCTTTCCCCTGTGTAATTACATTAACAAACTCCAGCAGTTTTTATTCTCAGAAGGTTTACTCCCTGATATACAGCTGCCTACCCCCTTCGTAAGTGCAGGTCCTAAATGAGCTTTTTTCTCTGTTCCCTCAGCACAATCCAGATTCTTTTGGGGAGTTACCAGTACAGTAACCATACCAGGAAGTACTTCATTTATTAAGCTACTGCTTTTCTTAATCTCAGTGGAGATATTTACTGATAAACAGCTACCTACGCAGCATGTTCATGTCGTTCCTATATGAGCTTTTATCTCTCTCCCCCTCACCACAAATCAGATTCTTCTGAGGAGTTCCCAGAACATTATCCTTTCCCCTGTGCTAATTTCCTTAACAAGCTCCAGCTGTTTTTATTCTCTGAAGGTTTACTCCCTGATATACAGCTGCCTACCCCCCTTCGTAAGTGCAGGTCCTAAATGAGATTTTTTCTCTGTTCCCCTCACCACAATCCAGATTCTTTTGGGGAGTTTCCAGTACAGTAACCATACCAGGAAAGTACTTAATTTATTAAGCTACAGCTTTTCTTAATCTCAGTGGAGATATTTACTGATAAACAGCTACCTACGCAGCATGGTCATGTCGTTCCTAAATAGCTTTTATCTCTCTCCACTCACCACAAATCAGTTTCTCCCTGAGGAGTTCCCAGTACATTATCCTTTCTCCTGTGTAATGACCTTAACAAGCTCCAGCTCTATTTATCCTCAGAAGGTTTACTCCCTGATATACAGCTGCCTACCCCCTTCGTAAGTGCAGGTCCTAAATGAGCTTTTTTCTCTGTTCCCTCACCACAATCCCAGATTCTTTTGGGAGTTACCAGTACAGTAACCATACCAGGAAGTACTTAATTTATTAAGCTACTGCTTTTCATAATCTCAGTGGAGATAATTACTGATAAATAGCTACATACGTAGCATGTTCATGTCGTTCCTAAATGAGCTTTTTTCTCTGTTCCCCTCACCCACAATCCAGATTCTTTTGGGGAGTTACCAGTACAGTATCCATACCAGGAAGTAGTTAATTTATTAAGCTACTGCTTTTCTTAATCTCAGTGGAGATATTTACTGATAAACAGCTACGTATGCAGCATGTTCATGTCGTTCCTAAATGAGCTTTTATCTCTCTCCCCTCACCACAAATCAGATTCTTCTGAGGACTTCCCAGTACATTATCGTTTCCCCTGTGGAATGACCTTAACAAGCTCCAGCTGTTTTTATTCTCAGAAGGTTTACTCCCTGATATACAGCTGCCTACCCCCCTTCGTAAGTGCAGGTCCTAAATGAGCTTTTTTCTCTGTTCCCTCACCACAATCCAGATTCTTTTGGGGAGTTACTAGTACAGTCACCATACAGGAAGTACTTAATTTATTAAGCTACTGCGCTTTTCTTAATCTCAGTGGAGATATTTACTGATAAACAGCTACCTACGCAGCATGTTCATGTCGTTCCTAAATGAGCTTTTATCCTCTCTCCCCTCACCACAAATCAGATTCTTCTGAGGAGTTCCCAGTACATTATCCTTTCCCCTGTGTAATTACCCTTCACAAGCTCCAGCTGTTTTTATTCTCAGAAGGTTTACTCCCTGATATACAGCTGCCTACCCCCTTCGTAAGTGCAGGTCCTAAATGAGCTTTTTTCTCTGATTCCCTCACCACAATCCCAGATTCTTTTGGGGAGTTACCAGTACAGTATCCATACCAGGAATTACTTAATTTATTAAGCTACTGCTTTCCTTAATCTCAGTGGAGATATTTACTGATAAACAGCTACATACGCAGCATGTTCATGTCGTTCCTAAATGAGCTTTTATCTCTCTCCCCTCAAAACAAATCAGATTCTTCTGAGGATTTCCCAGTACATTATCCTTTCCCCTGTGTAATTACCCTAACAAGCACCAGCTGTTTTTATTCTCAGAAGGTTTACTCCCTGATATACATCTGCCTACCCCATTCGTAAGTGCAGGTCCTAAGTGAGACTTTTTTCTCTGTTCCCTCACCACAATCCAGATTCTTTTGGGGAGTTACAAGTACAGTAACCATACCAGGAAGTACTTAATTTATTAAGCTCCTGTCTTTTCTTAATCTCAGTGGAGATATTTACTGATAAACAGCTACCTACGCAGCATGTTCATGTCGTTCCTAAATGAGCTTTTTTCTCTGTTCCCCCTCACCACAATCCAGATTCTTTTGGGGAGTGACCCAGTACAGTATCCACACCAGAGGAAGTACTCAATTTATTAAGCTACTGCTTTTCTTAATCTCAGTGGAGGTATTTACTGATAAACAGCTACGTATGCAGCATGTTCATGTCGTTCCTAAATGAGCTTTTATCTCTCTCTCCCCTCACCACAAATCAGATTCTTCTGAGGAGTTCCAGTACATTATCCTTTCCCCTGTGGAATTACCTTAACAAGCTCCAGCTGTTTTTATTCTCAGAAGGTTTACTCCTGATATACAGATGCCTACCCCCTTCGTAAGTGGCAGGTCCTAAATGAGCTTTTTTCTATGTTCCCTCACCACAATCCAGATTCTATGGGGAGTTACTAGTCCAGTAACCATACCAGGAAATACTTAATTTATTAAGCTACTGCTTTTCTTAATCTCAGTGGAGATATTTTACTGATAAACAGCTACCTACGCAGCATGTTCATGTCGTTCTTCAATGAGCTTTTATCTCCTCTCCCCCTCACCACAAATCAGATTCTTCTGAGGAGTTCCAAGTACATTATCTTTTCCCCCTGTGGAATTACCTTAACAAGCTCCAGCTGTTTTTATTCTCAGAATGTTTACTCCCTGATACACAGCTGCCTACCCCCTTCGTAAGTGCAGGTCCTAAATGAGCTTTTTTCTCTGTTCCCTCACTGCAATCCAGATTCTTTTGGGGAGTTTACCAGTACCGTAACCATACCAGGAATTACTTAATTTATTAAGCTACTGCTTTTCTTAATCTCAGTGGAGATATTTACTGATAAACAGCTACCTACACAGCATGTTCATGTCGTTCCTAAATGAGCTTTTTTCTCTGTTCCCTCACCACAATCCAGATTCTTTTGGGGAGTTACCAGTACTGTAACCATACCAGGGAAGTACTTAATTTATTAAGCTACTGCTTTCTTAATCTCAGTGGAGATATTTACTGATAAACAGCTACCTACGCAGCATGTTCATGTCGTTCCTAAATGAGCTTTTTTCTCTGTTCCCTCACCACAATCCAGATTCTTTTGGGTAGTTACCAGTCCAGTAACCATACCAGGAAGTACTTAGTTTATTAAGCTGCTACTTTTCTTAATCTCAGTGGAGATATTTACTGATAAACAGCTACGTACACAGCATGTTCATGTCGTTCCTAAAAGAGCTTTTATCTCTCTCCCCCTCACCACAAATCAGATTCTTCTCAGGATGTTCCCAGTACATTATCGTCTCCCCTGTGTAATTACCTTAAAAGTTCCAGTTGTTTTTACTCTCAGAAGGTTTACTCCCTGATATACAGCTGCCTACCCCCTTCGTAAGTGCAGGTCCTAAATGAGCTTTTTTCTCTGTTCCCTCACCACAATCCAGATTCTTTTGGGGAGTTACCAGTACAGTAACCTACCAGGAAGTACTTAATTTATTAAGCTACTGCTTTTCTAAATCTCAGTGGAGATATTTACTGATAAACAGCTACCTACGCAGCATGTTCATGTCGTTCCTAAATGAGCTTTTATCTCTCTCCCCTCACCACAAATCAGATTCTTCTGAGGAGTTCCCAGTACATTATCCTTTCCCCTGTAATTACCTTAACAAGCTCCAGCTGTTTTTATTCTCAGAAGGTTTACTCCCTGATATACAGCTGCCTACCCCCTTCGTAAGTTCAGGTCCTAAATGAGCTTTTTTCTCTGTTCCCTCACCACAATCCAGATTCTTTTGGGGAGTTACCAGTACAGTAACCATACCAGGAAGTACTTAATTTATTAAGCTACTGCTTTTCGTAATCTCAGTGGAGATATTTACTGATAAACAGCTATCTACCCAGGCATGTTCATGTCGTTTCTAAATGAGCTTTTTTCTCTGTTCCCTCAACACAATCCAGATTCTTTTGGGGAGTTACCAGTACAGTATCCATACCAGGAAGTACTTAATTTATTACGCTACTGCTTTTCTTAATCTCAGTGGAGATATTTACTGATAAACAGCTACGTATGCAGAATGTTCAGTCGTTCCTAAATGAGCTTTTATCTCTCTCCCCTCACCACAAATAAGATTCTCGTGAGGAGTTCCCCGTACATTATCCTTTCCCCTGTGCAATTACCTTAACAAGCTCCAGCTGTTTTTATTCTCAGAAAGTTTACTCCCTGATATACAGCAGCCTACCCGCTTCGTAAGTGCAGGTCCTAAATGAGCTTTTTTCCTTGTTCCCTCACCACAATCCAGATTCTTTTGGGGAGTTACCAGTCCAGTAACCATACCAGGAAGTACTTAGTTTATTAAGCTGCTGCTTTTTTAATCTCAGTGGAGATATTTACTG
>NW_025960993.1:0-41629 GCF_023159225.1 Perognathus longimembris pacificus
GTGGTGAGGGAACAGAGAAAAAAGCTCATTTAGGACCTGCACTTACGAAGGGGGTAGGCAGCTGTATATCAGGGAGTAAACCTTCTGAGAATAAAACAGCTGGAGCTTGTTAAGGTAATTACACAGGGGAAGGATAATGTACTGGGAACTCCTCAGAAGAATCTGATTTCTGGTGAGCGGAGAGAGAAAAAGCTCATTTAGGAACGACATGAACAAGCTGCGTAGGTAGCTGTTTATCAGTAAATATCTCCACTGAGATTAAGAAAAGCAGTATCTTAATAAATTAAGTACTTCCTGGTATGGTTACTGTACTGGTAACTCCACAAAGGAATCTGGATTGTTGTGAGGGAACAGAGAAAAAGCTCATTGAGGACCTGCACTTACGAAGGGGGTAGGCAGCTGTATATCAGGGAGTAAACCTTCTGAGAATATAAACAGCTGGAGCTTGTTTAAGGTAATTACACAGGGGAAAGGATAATGTACTGGGAACTCCTCAGAAGATCTGATTTGTGGTGAGGGGAGAGAGATAAAAGCTAATTTAGGCATGACATGAACATGCTGCGTAGGTAGCTGTTTATCAGTAAATATCTCCCACTGAGATTAAGAAAAGCAGTAGCTTAATAAATTAAGTACTTCCTGGTATGGTTACTGTACTGGTAACTCCCCCAAAAGAATCTGGATTGTGGTGAGGGAACAGAGAAAAAAGCTCATTTAGACCTGCACTTACGAAGGGGGTAGGCAGCTGTATATAAGGAAGTACACCTTCTGAGAATAAAAACAGCTGGAGCTTGTTAAGGTAATTACACAGGGGTAAGGATAATGTACTAGGAACTCTCAGAAGAATCTGATTTGTGGTGAGGCGAGAGAGATAAAAGCTCATTTAGGAACGACATGAACATGCTGCGTAGGTAGCTGTTTATCAGTAAATATCTCCACTGAGATTAAGAAAAGCAGTAGCTTAATAAATTAAGTACTTCCTGGTATCGGTTACTGTACTGGTAACTCCCCAAAAGAATCTGGATTGTGGTGAGGGAACAGAGAAAAACGCTCATTTAGGACCTGCACTTACGAAGGGGGTAGGCAGCTGTATATCAGGGAGTAACCTTCTGAGAATAAAAACAGCTGGAGCTTGTTAAGGTAATTACACAAGGGAAAGGATAATGTACTGGGAACTCCTCAGAAGAATCTGATTTGTGGTGAGGGGGAGAGAGAGATAAAAGCTCATTTAAGAACGACATGAACATGCTGCTTAGGTAGCTGTTTATCAGTAAATATCTCCACTGAGATTAAGAAAAGCAGTAGCTAATAAATTAAGTACTTCTGGTATGGTTACTGTACTGGTAACTCCCCAAAAGAATCTGGATTGTGGTGAGTGAACAGAGAAAAAAGCTCATTGAGGACCTGCACTTACGAAGGGGGTAGGCAGCAGTATATCAGGAGTAAACCTTCTGAGAATATAAACAGCTGGAGCTTGTAAGGTAATTACACAGGGGAAAGGATAATGTACTGGGAACTCCTCAGAAGAATCTGATTTGTGGTGAGGGGAGAGAGATAAAAGCTAATTTAGGAATGACATGAACATGCTGCGTAGGTAGTCTGTTTATCAGTAAATATCTCCACTGAGATTAAGAAAAGCAGTAGCTTAATAATTAAGTACTTCCTGGTATGGTTACTGTACTGGTAACTCCCCAAAAGAATCTGGACTGTGGTGAGGGAACAGAGAAAAAAGCTCATTTAGGACCTGCACTTACGAAGGGGGTAGGCAGCTGTATATCAAGGAGTAAACCTTCTGAGAATAAAAACAGCTGGAGCTTGTTAAGGTAATTTCACAGGGAAAAGGATAATGTACTAGGAACTCCTCAGAAGAATCTGATTTGTGGTGAGGGGGGAGAGAGATAAAAGCTCATTTAGGAACGACATGAACATGCTGCGGTAGGTAGCTGTTTATCAGTAAATATCTCCACTGAGATTAAGAAAAGCAGTAGCTTAATAAATAAGTATTTCCTGGTATGGTTACTGTACTGGTAACTCCCCAAAAGAATCTGGATTGTGGTGCGGGAACAGAGAAAAAAGCTCATTTAAGACCTGCACTTACGAAGGAGGTAAGCAGCTGTATATCAGGGAGGTAAACGTTCTGAGAATAAAAACAGCTGGAGCTTGTTAAGGTAATTACACAGGGGGAAAGGATAATGTACTGGGAACTCCTCAGAAGAATCTGATTTGTGGTGAGGAGAGAGAGATAAAAGCTCATTTACGAAAGACATGAACATGCTGCGTAGGTAGCTGTTATCAGTAAATATCTCCACTGAGATTAAGAAAAGCAGTAGCTTAATAAATTAAGTACTTCCTGGTATGGTTAATGTACTGGTAACTCCCCAAAGAATCTGGATTGTGTTGAGGGAACAGAGAAAAAAGCTCATTTAGTACCTGCACTTACGAAGGGGGTAGGCAGCTGTATATCAGTGAGTAAACCTTCTGAGAATAAAAACAGCTGGAGCTTGTTAAGGTAATTACACAGGGGAAAGGATAATGTACTGGAACTCCTCAGAAGAATCTGATTTGTGGTGAGGGGAGAGAGATAAAATCTCATTTAGGAACGACATGAACATGCTGCGTAGGTAGCTGTTTATCAGTAAATATCTCCACTGAGATTAAGAAAAGCAGTAGCTTAAAAAATTAAGTACTTCCTGGTATGGTTACTGTACTGGTAACTCCCCAAATGAATCTGGACTGTGGTGAGGGAACAGAGAAAAAAAGCTCATTTAGGACCTGCACTTACGAAGGGGGTAGGCCAGCTGTATATCTGGGAGTAAACCGTCTGAGAATAAAAACAGCTGGAGCTTGTTAAGGTAATTACACAGGGGAAAAGATGAAGTACTGGGAACCCCTCAGAAGAATCTGATTTGTGGTGAGGGGAGAGAGATAAACAGCTCATTTAGGAACGACGATGAACATGCTGCATACCTAGCTGTTTATCAGTAAATATCTCCACTGAGATTAAGAAAGTAGTAGCTTAATAAATTAAGTACTTCCTGGTATGGTTACTGTACTGGTAACTCCCCAAAAGAATCTGGATTGTGGTGAGGGAACAGAGAAAAAAGCTCATTTAGGACCTACACTTACGAATTCGGTAGGCAGCTGTATATCAGGGAGTAAACTTCTGAGAATAAAAACAGCTGGAGCTTGTTAAGGTAATTACACAGGGGAAAGGAT
The DNA here is from genome assembly GCF_023159225.1 of Perognathus longimembris pacificus. Lineage (NCBI taxonomy): Eukaryota > Metazoa > Chordata > Mammalia > Rodentia > Heteromyidae > Perognathus > Perognathus longimembris. Next base: position 3,214 of record NW_025960993.1, read on the forward strand.
AATGTACTGGGAACTCCTACAGAAGAATCTGATTTGTGGTGAGGGGGAGAGAGATAAAAGCTCATTTAGGAACGACATGAACATGCTGCATAGGTTCTGTTTATCAGTAAATATCTCCACTGAGATTAAGAAAAGCAGTAGCTTAATAAATTAAGTACTTCCTGGTATGGTTACTGTACTGGTAACTCCACAAAGGAATCTGGATTGTGGTGAGGGAACAGAGAAAAAAGCTCATTTAGGACCTGCACTTACGAAGGGGGTAGGCAGCTGTATATCAGTGAGTAAACCTTCTGAGAATATAAACAGCTGGAGCTTGTTAAGGTAATTACACAGGGGAAAGGATAATGTACTGGGAACTCCTCAGAAGAATCTGATTTGTGGTGAGGGGAGAGAGATAAAAGCTCATTTAGGCATGACATGACATGCTGCGTAGGTAGCTTGTTTATCAGGTAAATATCTCCACTGAGATTAAGAAAAGCAGTAGCTTAATAAATTAAGTACTTCCTGGTATGGTTACTGTACTGGTAACTCCCAAAAGAATCTGGATTGTGGTGAGGGGAACAGAGAAAAAAGCTCATTTAGGACCTTGCACTTACGAAGGGGGTAGGCAGCTGTATATAAGGAAGTACACCTTCTGAGAATAAAAACAGCTGGAGCTTGTTAAGGTAATTACACAGGGGTAAGGATAATGTACTAGGAACTCCTCAGAAGAATCTGATTTGTGGTGAGCGGAGAGAGATAAAAGCCTCATTTAGGAACGACATGAACATGCTGCGTAGGTAGCTGTTTATCAGTAAATATCTCCACTGAGATTAAGAAAAGCAGTAGCTTAATAAATTAAGTACTTCCTGGTATGGTTACTGTACTGGTAACTCCCCAAAAGAATCTGGATTGTGGTGAGGGAACAGAGAAAAAAGCTCATTTAGGACCCGCACTTACGAAGGGGCTAGGCAGCCTGTATATCAGGGAGTAAAACTTCTGAGAATAAAAACAGCTGGAGCTTGTTAAGGTAATTACAAAGGGGAAAAGATGTAGTACTGGGAACTCCTCGAAGAATCTGATTTGTGGTGAGGGGGAGAGAGATAAAAGCTCATTTAGGAACGACATGAACAGGCTGCGTAGGTAGATGTTTATCAGTAAATATCTCCACTGAGATTAAGAAAAGCAGTAGCCTTAATAAATTAAGTACTTCCTGGTATGGTTACTGTACTGGTAACTCCCCAAAAGAATCTGGATTGTGGTGAGGGAACAGAGAAAAAAGCTCATTTAGGACCTGCACTTACGAAGGGGGTAGGCAGCTGTATATCAGGGAGTAAAACTTCTGAGAATAAAAACAGCTGGAGCTTGTTAAGGTAATTACACAGGGGAAAGGATAATGTAATGGGAACTCCTCAGAAGAATCTGATTTGTGGTGAGGGGGAGGAGGAGATAAAAGCTCATTTAGGAACGACATGAACATGCTGCGTACTTAGCTGTTTATCAATAAATATCTCCACTGAGATTAAGAAAAGCAGTAGCTTAATAAATTAAGTACTTCCTGGTATGGATACTGTACTGGTAACTCCCCAAAAGAATCTGGATTGTGGTGAGGGAACAGAAAAAAAAGTTCATTTATGACCTGCACTTACGAAGGGGGTAGGCACCTGTATATCAGGGAGTAAACCTTCTGAGAATAAAAAACAGCTGGAGCCGCTTAATGTAATTACACAGGGAGAAAGGATAATGTACTGGGAACTCCTCAGAAGAATATGATTTGTGGTGAGGGGAGAGAGATAAAAGATCATTTAGGAACGACATGAACATGCTGCGTACGTAGCTGTTTATCAGTAAATATCTCCACTGAGATTAAGAAAAGCAGTAGCTTAATAAATTAAGTACTTCCTGGTATGGTTACTGTACTGGTAACTCCCAAAAGAATCTGGATTGTGGTGAGGGAACAGAGAAAAAAGCTCATTTAGAACCTGCACTTACGAAGAGGTTAGGCCGCTGTATATCAGGGAGTAAACCTTCTGAGAATAAAAAACAGCTGGAGCTTGTTAAGGTAATTACACAGGGGAAAGGATAATGTACTGGGAACTCCTCAGAAGAATCTGATTTGTGGTGAGGGGAGAGAGATAAAAGCTCATTTAGGAACGACATGAACATGCTGCGTAGGTAGCCTGTTTATCAGTAAATATCTCCACTGAGATTAAGAAAAGCAGGAGCTTAATAAATTAAGTACTTCCTGGTTTGGTTACTGTACTGGTAAACTCCCCAAAAGAATCTGGATTGTGGTGAAGGAACAGAGAAAAAAAGCTCATTTAGGACCTGCACTTACGAAGGGGGTAGGCAGCTGTATATCAGGGAGTAAACCCTCTGAGAATAAAAACAGCTGGAGTTTGTTAGGTAATTACACAGGGGGAAAGGATAATGTACTGGGAACTCCTCAGAAGAATCTGATTTGTGGTGAGGGGAGAGAGATAAAAGCTCATTAAGGAACGACATGAACATGATGCGTAGGTAGCCTGTTTATCAGTAAATATCTCCACTGAGATTAAGAAAAGCAGTAGCTTAATAAATTAAGTACTTCCTGGTATGGTTACTGTACTGGTAACTCCCCAAAAGAATCTGGATTGTGGTGAGGGAACAGAGAAAAAAAGCTCATTTAGGACCTGCACTTACGAAGGGGGTAGGCAGCTGAATATCAGGGAGTAAACCTTCTGAGAATAAAAACAGCTGGAGCTTTTTAAGGTAATTACACAGGGGAAAGGATAATGTACTGGGAACTCCTCAGAAGAATCTGATTTGTGGTGAGGGGAGAGAGATAAAAGCTCATTTAGAAACGACATGAACATGCTGCGTAGGTAGCTGTTTATCAGTAAATATCTCCACTGAGATTAAGAAAAGCAGTAGCTTAATAAATTAAGTACTTCCTGGTATGGTTACTGTACTGGTAACTCACCAAAAGAATCTGGATTGTGGTGAGGGAACAGAGAAAATAGCTCATTTAGGACCTGCACTTACGAAGGGGGTAGGCAGCTGTATATCAGGGTGTAAACCTTCTGAGAATAAAAACAGCTGGAGCTTGTTAAGGTAATTACACAGGGGAAAGGATAATGTACTGGGAACTCCTCAGAAGAATCTGATTTGTGGTGAGGGTAGAGAGATATAAGCTCATTTAGGAAGGACATGAACATGCTGCGTAGGTAGCTGTTTATCTGTAAATATCTCCTCTGAGATTAAGAAAAGCAGTAGCTTAATAAATTAAGTACTTCCTGGTATGGTTACTGTACTGGTAACTCCCCAAAAGAATCTGGATTGTGGTGAGGGAAAAGAGAAAAAAGCTCATTTAGGACCTGCACTTACGAAGGGGGTAGGCAGCTCTATATCAGGGAGTAAACCTTCTGAGAATAAAAACAGCTGGTGCTTGTTAAGGTAATTACACAGGGAAAAGGAAAATGTACTGGGAACTCCTCAGAAGAATCTGATTTGTGGTGAGGGGAGAGAGATAAAAGCTCATTTAGGAACGACATGAACATGCTGCGTAGGTAGCTTTTTATCAGTAAATATCTCCACTGAGATTAAGAAAAGCAGTAGCTTAATAAATTAAGTACTTCCTTGTATGGTTTCTGTACTGGTAACTCCCCAAAAGAATCTTGATTGTGGTGAGGGAACAGAGAAAAAAGCTCATTTAGGACCTGCACTTACGAAGGGGGTAGGCAGCTGTATATCAGGGAGTAAACCTTCTGAGAATAAAAACAGATGGAGCTTGTTAAGGTAATTAAACAGGGGAAAGGATAATGTACTGGGAACTCCTCAGAAGAATTTCATTTGTGGTGAGGGGAGAGAGATAAAAGCTCATTTAGGAAAGACATGAACATGCTGCATACGTAGCTGTTTATCAGTAAATATCTCCACTGAGATTAAGAAAAGCAGTAGCTTAATAAATTAAGTACTTCCTTGTATGGTTTCTGTACTGGTAACTCCCCAAAAGAATCTTGATTGTGGTGAGGGAACAGAGAAAAAAGCTCATTTAGGACCTGCACTTACGAAGGGGGTAGGCAGCTGTATATCAGGGAGTAAACCTTCTGAGAATAAAAACAGCTGGAGCTTGTTAAGGTAATTACACAGGGGAAAGGATACTGTACTGGGAATTCCTCAGAAGAATCTGATTTGTGGTGAGGGGAAAGAGATAAAAGCTCATTTAGGAACGACATGAACATGCTGTGTGGGTAGCTGTTTATCAGTAAATACCTCCACTGAGATTAAGAAAAGCAGTAGCTTAATAAATTAAGTAATTCCTGGTATGGTTACTGTACTGGTAACTCCCCAAAAGAATCTGGATTGTTGTGAGGGAACAGAGTAAAAAGCTCATTTAGGACCTGCACTTACGAAGGGGGTAGGCAGCTGTATATCAGGGAGTAAACCTTCTGAGAATAAAAACAGCTGGAGCTTGTTAAGGTAATTACACAGGGGAAAGGATAATGTACTGGGAACTCCTCAGAAGCATCTGATTTGTGGTGAGGGGAGAGAGATAAAAGCTCATTTAGGAACGGCATGAACATGCTGCGTACGTAGCTGTTTATCAGTAAATATCTCCACTGAGATTAAGAAAAGCAGTAGCTTAATAAATTAAGTTCTTCCTGGAATGGTTACTGTACTGGTAACTCCCCAAAAGAATCTGGATTGTGGTGAGGGAACAGAGAAAAAAGCTCATTTAGGACCTGCAATTACAAAGGGGGTAGGCAGCTGTATATCAGGGAGTAAACCTTCTGAGAATAAAAACAGCTGGAGCTTGTTAAGGTAATTACACAGGGGAAAGGATAATGTACTCGGAACTCCTCAGAAGAATCTGATTTGTGGTGAGGGTAGAGAGATATAAGCTCATTTAGGAAGGACATGAACATGCTGCGTAGGTAGCTGTTTATCAGTAAATATCTCCTCTGAGATTAAGAAAAGCAGTAGCTTAATAAATTAAGTACTTCCTGGTATGGTTACTGTACTGGTAACTCCCCAAAAGAATCTGGATTGTGGTGAGGGAAAAGAGAAAAAAGCTCATTTAAGACCTGCACTTACGAAGGGGGTAGGCAGCTGTATATCAGGGAGTAAACCTTCTGAGAATAAAAACAGCTGGTGCTCGTTAAGGTAATTACACAGGGGAAAGGAAAATGTACTGGGAACTCCTCAGAAGAATCTGATTTGTGGTGAGGGGAGAGAGATAAAAGCTCATTTAGGAACGACATGAACATGCTGCGTAGGTAGCTTTTTATCAGTAAATATCTCCACTGAGATTAAGAAAAGCATTAGCTTAATAAATTAAGTACTTCCTTGTATGGTTTCTGTACTGGTAACTCCCCAAAAGAATCTGGATTGTGGTGAGGGAACAGAGAAAAAAGCTCATTTAGGACCTGCACTTACGAAGGGGTTAGGCAGCAGTATATCAGGGAGTAAACCTTCTGAGAATAAAAACAGCTGGAGCTTGTTAAGGTAATTACACAGGGGAAAGGATAATGTACTGGGAACTCCTCCGAAGAATCTGATTTGTGGTGAGGGGAAAGAGATAAAAGCTCATTTAGGAACGACATGAACATGCTGTGTGGGTAGCTGTTTATCAGTAAATACCTCCACTGAGATTAAGAAAAGCAGTAGCTTAATAAATTAAGTAATTCCTGGTATGGTTACTGTACTGGTAACTCCCCAAAAGAATCTGGATTGTTGTGAGGGAACAGAGAAAAAAGCTCATTTAGGACCTGCACTTACGAAGGGGGTAGGCAGCTGTATATCAGGGAGTAAACCTTCTGAGAATAAAAACAGCTGGAGCTTGTTAAGGTAATTACACAGGGCAAAGGATAATGTACTGGGAACTCCTCAGAAGCATCTGAATGTGGTGAGGGGAGAGAGATAAAAGCTCATTTAGGAACGACATGAATATCCTGCATATGTAGCTGTTTATCAGTAAATATCTCCACTGATATTAAGAAAAGCAGTAGCTTAATAAATCAAGTACTTCCTGGTATGGAAACTGTACTGGTAACTCCCCAAAAGAATCTGGATTGTGGTGAGGGAACAGAGAAAAAAGCTCATTTAGGACCTGCAATTTCGAAGAGTCTACGCAGCTGTATATCGGGGAGTAAACCTTCTGAGAATAAAAACAGCTGGAGCTTATAAAAGTAATTACACAGTGGAAAGGATAATGTACTGGGAACTCCTCAGAAGAATCTGATTTGTCTTGAGGGGAGAAAGATAAAAGCTCATTTAGGAACGACATGAAAATGCTGCATAGGTAGCTGTTTATCAGTAAATATCTCCACTGAGATTAAGAAAAGCAGTAGCTTAATAAATTAAGTACTTCCTGGTATGGGTACTGTACTGGTAACTCCCGAAAAGAATCTGGATTGTGGTGAGGGAACAGAGAAAAAAGCTCATTTAGGAACGACATGAATATGTTGGGTAGGTAGCTGTTTATCAGTAAATATCTCCACTGAGATTAAGAAAAGCAGTAGCTTAATAAATTAAGTACTTCCTGGTATGGATACTGTACTGGTAACTCCCCAAAAGAATCTGGATTGTGGTGAGGAAACAGAGAAAAAAGTTCATTTATGACCTGCACTTACGAAGGGGGTAGGCAGCTGTATATCAGGGAGTAAACCTTCTGAGAATAAAAACAGCTGGAGCCTGTTCATTTAATTACACAGGGGAAAGGATAATGTACTTTGAACTCCTCAGAAGAATCTGATTTGTGGTGAGGGGAGAGAGATAAATGCTCATTTAGGAACGAAATGAACATGCTGCGTAGCTAGCTGTTTATCAGTAAATATCTCCACTAAGATTAAGAAAAGCAGTAGCTTAATAAATTAAGTACTTCCTGGTATGGTTACTCTACTGGTAACTCTCCAAAAGAATCTGGATTGTGGTGAGGGAACAGAGAAAAAAGCTCATTTAGGACCTGCACTTACGAAGGGGGTAGGCAGCTGTATATCAGGGAGTAAACCTTCTGAGAATAAAAACAGCTGGAGCTTGTTAAGGTATTTACACAGGGGAAAGGATAATGTACTGGGAAGACCTCAGAAGAATCTGATTTGTGGTGAGGGGAGAGAGATAAAAGCTCATTTAGGAACGACATGAACATGCTGCGTAGGTCGGTGTTTATCAGCAAATATCTCCACTGAGATTAAGAAAAGCAGTAGCTTAATAAATTAAGTACTTCCTGGTATGGTTACTGTACTGGTAACTCCCCAAAAGAATCTGGATTGTCGTGAGGGAACAGAAAAAAAAGCTCATTTAGGACCTGCACTTACGAAGGGGGTAGGCAGCTGTATATCAGGGAGTAAACGTTCTGAGAATAAAAACAGCTGGAGCTTCTTAAGGTATTTACAAAGGGGAAAGGATAATGTACTGGGAACTCCTCAGAAGAATCTGATTTGTGGTGAGGGGAGAGAGATAAAAGCTCATTTAGGAACGACATGAACATGCTGCGTAGGTAGCTGTTTATCAGTAAATATCTCCACTGAGATTAAGAAAAGTAGTAGGGTAATAAATTAAGTACTTCCTGGTATGGTTACTGTACTGGTAACTCCCCAAAAGAATCTGGGTTGTGGTGAGGGAAGAGAAAAAAGCTCATTTAGGACCTGCACTTACGAAGGGGGTAGGCAGCTGTATATCAGGGAGTAAACCTTCTGAGAATAAAAACAGCTGGAGCTTGTTAAGGTAATTACACAGGGGAAAGGATAATGTACTGCGAACTCCTCAGAAGAATCTGATTTGTGGTGAGGGGAGAGAGATAAAAGCTCATTTAGGAACGACATGAACATGCTGCGTAGGTAGCTGTTTATCAGTAAATATCTCCACTGAGATTAAGAAAAGCAGTAGCTTAATAAATTAAGTACTTCCTGGTATGGTTACTGTACTGGTACCTCCCCAAAAGAATCTGGATAGTGCTGAGGGAACAGAGAAAAAACCTCATTTAGGATTTGCACTTACGAAGGGGGTAGGCAGCAGTATATCAGGGAGTAAACCTTCTGAGAATAAAAACAGCTGAAGCTTGTTAAGGTAATTACACAGGGGAAAGGATAATGTACTGGGAAGACCTCAGAAGAATCTGATTTGTGGTGAGGGGAGAGAGATAAAAGCTCATATAGGAACGACATGAACATGCTGCGTAGGTAGCTGTTTATCAGTAAATATCTCCACTGAGATTAAGAAAAGCAGTAGCTTAATAAATTAAGTACTTCCTGGTATGGTTACTGTACTGGTAACTCCCCAAAAGAATCTGGATTGTGGTGAGGGAACAGAGAAAAAAGCTCATTTAGGACCTGCACTTAGGAAGGGGGTAGGCAGCTGTATATCAGGGAGTAACCCTTCGGAGAATAAAAAGAGCTGGAGCTTGTTAAGGTAATTACACAGGGGTAAGGATAATGTACTGGGAACTCCTCAGAAGAATCTGATTTGTGGTGAGGGGAGAGAGATAAAAGCTCATTTAGGAACGACATGAACATGCTGCGTAGGTAGCTGTTTATCAGTAAATATCTCCACTGAGATTAAGAAAAGCAGTAGCTTAATAAATTCAGTACTTCCTGGTATGGTTACTCTACTGGTAACTCCCCAAAAGAATCTGGATTGTGGTGAAGGAACAGAGAAAAAAGCTCATTTAGGACCTGCACTTACGAAGATGGTAGGCAGCTGTATATCAGGGAGTAAACCTTCTGAGAATAAAAACAGCTGGCGCTTGTTAAGGTAATTACACAGGGGAAAGGATAATGTACTGGGAACTCCTCAGAAGAATCTGATTTTTGGTGAGGGGAGAGAGATATAAGCTCATTTAGGAACGACATGAACATGCTGCGTAGGTAGCTGTTTATCAGCAAATATCTCCACTGAGATTAAGAAAAGCAGTAGCTTAATAAATTAAGTACTTCCTGGTATGGTTACTGTACGGGTAACTCCCCAAAAGAATCTGGATTGTGGTGAGGGAACAGAGAAAAAAGCTCATTTAGGACGTGCACCTACGAAGGGGGTAGGCAGCTGTATATCAGGGAGTAAACCTTCTGAGAATAGGAACAGCTGCAGCTTGTTATGGTAATTACACTGGGGAAAGGATAATGTACTGGGAACTCCTCAGAAGAATCTGATTTGTGGTGAGGGGAGAGAGATAAGAACTCTTTTAGGAACGACATGACCATGCGGCTTAGGTAGCTGTTTATCAGTAAATATCCCCACTGAGATTAATAAAAGCAGTAGCTTAATAAATTAAGTACTTCCTGGTATGGTTACTGTACTGGTAACTCCCCAAAAGAATCTGGATTGTGGTGAGGGAACAGAGAAAAAAGCTCATTTAGGACCTCTACTTACGAAGGGGGTAGGCAGCTGTATATCAGGGAGTAAACTTTCTGAGAATAGAAACAGCTGGAGCTTGTTAAGGTAATTACACAGGGGAAGGATAATGTACTGGGAACTCCTCAGAAGAATCTGATTTGTGGTGAGGCAACAGAGAAAAAAGCTCATTTAGGACGTGCACCTACGAAGGGGGTAGGCAGCTGTATATCAGGGAGTAAACCTTCTGAGAATAGGAACAGCTGGAGCTTGTTATGGTAATTACACTGGGGAAAGGATAATGTACTGGGAACTCCTCAGAAGAATCTGATTTGGGGTGAGGGGAGAGAGATAAAAGCTCTTTTAGGAACGACATGACCATGCGGCTTAGGTAGCTGTTTATCAGTAAATATCTCCACTGAGATTAAGAAAAGCAGTAGCTTAATAAATTAAGTACTTCCTGGTATGGTTACTGTATTGGTAACTCCCCAAAAGAATCTGGATTGTGGTGAGGGAACAGAGAAAAAAGCTCATTTAGGACGTGCACATACGAAGGGGGTAGGCAGCTGTATATCAGGGAGTAAACCTTCTGAGAATAGGAACAGCTGGAGCTTGTTAAGGTAATTACACAGGAGAAAGGATAATGTACTGGGAACTCCTCAGAAGAATCTGATTTGTGGTGAGGGGAGAGAGATAAAAGCTCATTTAGGAACGACATGAACATGCTGCGTAGGTAGCTGTTTATCAGTAAATATCTCCACTGAGATTAAGTAAAGCAGTAGCTTAATAAATTAAGTACTTCCTGGTATGGTTACTGTACTGGTAACTCCCCAAAAGAATCTGGATTGTGGTGAGGGAAGAGAGAAAAAAGCTCATTTAGGACCTGCACTTACGAAGGGGGTAGGCAGCTGTATATCAGGGAGTAAACCTTCTGAGAATAAAAACAGCTGGAGCTTGTTAAGGTAATTACACAGGGGAAAGGATAATGTACTGGGAACACCTCAGAAGAATCTGTTTTGTGTTGAGGGGAGAGAGATAAAAGCTCATTTAGGAACGACACGAACATGCTGCGTACGTAGCTGTTTATCAGTGAATATCTCCACTGAGATTAAGGAAAGCAGTAGCTTAATAAATTAAGTACTTCCTGGTATGGTTACAGTACTGGTAACTCCCCAAAAGAATCTGGATTGTGGTGAGGGAACAGAGAAAAAAGCTCATTTAGGACCTGCACTTACGAAGGGGGTAGGCAGCTGTATATCAGGGAGTAAACCTTCTGTGAATAATAACAGCTGGAGCTTGTTAAGGTAATTACACAGGGGAATGGATAATATACTGGGAACTCCTGAGAAGAATCTGATTTTTGGTGAGGGGAGAGAGATATAAGCTCATTTAGGAACGACATGAACATGCTGCGTAGGTAGCTGTTTATCAGTAAATATCTCCACTGAGATTAAGAAAAGCAGTAGCTTAATAAATTAAGTACTTCCTGGTATGGTTACTGTACTGTTACCTCCCCAAAAGAATGTGAATTGTGGTGAGGGAACAGAGAAAAAGCTCATTTAGGACCTGCACTTACGAAGGGGGTAGGCAGCTGTATATCAGGGAGTAAACCTTCTGAGAATAAAAACAGCTGGAGCTTGTTAAGGTAATTACACAGGGGAAAGGATAATGTACTGGGAACTCCTCAAAAGAATCTGATTTGTGGTGAGGGGAGAGAGATAAAACTCATTTAGGAACGACATGAACATGCTGCGTAGGTAGCTGTTTATCAGTAAATATCTCCACTGAGATTAAGAAGAGCAGTAGCTTAATAAATTAAGTACTTCCTGGTATGGTTACTGTATTGGTAACTCCCCAAAAGAATCTGGATTGTGGTGAGGGAACAGAGAAAAAAGCTCATTTAGGACGTGCACATACGAAGGGGTAGGCAGCTGTATATCAGGGAGTAAACCTACTGAGAATAGGAACAGCTGGAGCTTGTTAAGGTAATTACACAGGGGAAAGGATAATGTACTGGGAACTCCTCAGAAGAATCTGATTTGTGGTGAGGAGAGAGAGATAAAAGCTCATTTAGGAACGACATGAACATGCTGCGTAGGTAGCTGTTTATCAGTAAATATCTCCACTGAGATTAAGTAAAGCAGTAGCTTAATAAATTAAGTACTTCCTGGTATGGTTACTGTACTGGTAACTCCCCTAAAGAATATGGATTGTGGTGAGGGAAGAGAGAAAAAAGCTCATTTAGGACCTGCACTTACGAAGGGGGTAGGCAGCTGTATATCAGGGAATAAACCTTCTGAGAATAAAAACAGCTGGAGCTTGTTAAGGTAATTACACAGGGGAAAGGATAATGTACTGGGAACACCTCAGAAGAATCTGGTTTGTGTTGAGGGGAGAGAGATAAAAGCTCATTTAGGAACAACACGAACATGCTGCGTAGGTAGCTGTTTATCAGTAAATATCTCCACTGAGATTAAGGAAAGCAGTAGCTTAATAAATTAAGTACTTCCTGGTATGGTTACTGTACTGGTAACTCCGCAAAAGAATCTGGATTGTGGTGAGGGAACAGAGAAAAAAGCTCATTTAGGACCTGCACTTACGAAGGGGGTAGGCAGCTGTATATCAGGGAGTAAACCTTCTGTGAATAATAACAGCTGGAGCTTGTTAAGGTAATTACACAGGGGAAAGGATAATATACTGGGAACTCCTGAGAAGAATCTGATTAGTTGTGAGGGGAGAGAGATAAAAGCTCATTTAGGAACGACATGAACATGCTGCGTATGTAGCTGTTTATCAGTAAATATCTCCACTGAGATTAAGAAAAGCAGTAGCTTAATGAATTAAGTACTTCCTATTATGGTTATTGTACTGGTACCTCCCCAAAAGAATCTGGATTGTGGTGAGGGAACAGAGAGAAATGCTCTTTTAGGACCTGCACTTACGAAGGGGTTAGGCAGCTGTATATCAGCGAGTAAAACTTCTGAGAATAAAAACAGCTGGAGCTTGTTAAGGTAATTACACAGGGGAAAGGATAATGTACTGGGAACTCCTCAGAAGAATCTGATTTGTGGTGAGGGGAGAGAGATAAAATCTCATTTAGGAACGACATGAACATGCTGCGTAGGTAGCTGTTTATCAGTAAATATCTCCACTGAGATTAAGAAAAGCAGTAGCTTAATAAATTAAGTACTTCCTGGTATGGTTACTGTACTGGTAACTCCCCAAAAGAATCTGGATTGTGGTGAGGGAACAGAGAAAAAAGCTCATTTAGGACCTGCACTTACGAAGGGGGTAGGCAGCTGTATATCAGGGAGTAAACCTTCTGAGAATAAAAACAGCTGGAGCTTGTTAAGGTAATTACACAGGGGAAAGGATAATGTACTGGGAACTGCTCAGAAGAATCTGATTTGTGGTGAGGGGAGAGAGATAAAAGCTCATTTAGGAACGACATGAACATGCTGCGTAGGTAGCGGTTTATCACTAAATATCTCCACTGAGAATAAGAAAAGCAGTAGCTTAATAAATTAAGTAATTCCTGGTATGGTTACTGTACTGGTAACTCCCCAAAAGAATCGGGATTGTGGTGAGGGAAGAGAGAAAAAAGCTCACTTAGGACCTGCACTTACGAAGGGGGTAGGCAGCTGTATATCAGGGAGTATCGCTTCTGAGAATAAAAACAGCTGGAGCTTGTTAAGGTAATTACACAGAGGAAAGGATAATGTACTGGGAACTCCTCAGAAGAATCTGATTCGTGGTGAGGGGAGAGAGATAAAACTCATTTAGGAACGACATGAACATGCTGCGTAGGTAGCTGTTTATCAGTAAATATCTCCACTGAGATTAAGAAAAGCAGTAGCTTAATAAATTAAGCAATTCCTGGTATGGTTCCTGTACTGGTAACTCACCAAAAGAATCTGGATTGTGGTGAGGGAACAGAGAAAATAGCTCATTTAGGACCTGCACTTACGAAGGGGGTAGGCAGCTGTATATCAGGGTGTAAACCTTCTGAGAATAAAAACAGCTGGAGCTTGTTAAGGTAATTACACAGGGGAAAGGATAATGTACTGGGAACTCCTCAGAAGAATCTGATTTGTGGTGAGGGTAGAGAGATATAAGCTCATTTAGGAAGGACATGAACATGCTGCGTAGGTAGCTGTTTATCTGTAAATATCTCCTCTGAGATTAAGAAAAGCAGTAGCTTAATAAATTAAGTACTTCCTGGTATGGTTACTGTACTGGTAACTCCCCAAAAGAATCTGGATTGTGGTGAGGGAAAAGAGAAAAAAGCTCATTTAGGACCTGCACTTACGAAGGGGGTAGGCAGCTCTATATCAGGGAGTAAACCTTCTGAGAATAAAAACAGCTGGTGCTTGTTAAGGTAATTACACAGGGAAAAGGAAAATGTACTGGGAACTCCTCAGAAGAATCTGATTTGTGGTGAGGGGAGAGAGATAAAAGCTCATTTAGGAACGACATGAACATGCTGCGTAGGTAGCTTTTTATCAGTAAATATCTCCACTGAGATTAAGAAAAGCAGTAGCTTAATAAATTAAGTACTTCCTTGTATGGTTTCTGTACTGGTAACTCCCCAAAAGAATCTTGATTGTGGTGAGGGAACAGAGAAAAAAGCTCATTTAGGACCTGCACTTACGAAGGGGGTAGGCAGCTGTATATCAGGGAGTAAACCTTCTGAGAATAAAAACAGATGGAGCTTGTTAAGGTAATTAAACAGGGGAAAGGATAATGTACTGGGAACTCCTCAGAAGAATTTCATTTGTGGTGAGGGGAGAGAGATAAAAGCTCATTTAGGAAAGACATGAACATGCTGCATACGTAGCTGTTTATCAGTAAATATCTCCACTGAGATTAAGAAAAGCAGTAGCTTAATAAATTAAGTACTTCCTTGTATGGTTTCTGTACTGGTAACTCCCCAAAAGAATCTTGATTGTGGTGAGGGAACAGAGAAAAAAGCTCATTTAGGACCTGCACTTACGAAGGGGGTAGGCAGCTGTATATCAGGGAGTAAACCTTCTGAGAATAAAAACAGCTGGAGCTTGTTAAGGTAATTACACAGGGGAAAGGATACTGTACTGGGAATTCCTCAGAAGAATCTGATTTGTGGTGAGGGGAAAGAGATAAAAGCTCATTTAGGAACGACATGAACATGCTGTGTGGGTAGCTGTTTATCAGTAAATACCTCCACTGAGATTAAGAAAAGCAGTAGCTTAATAAATTAAGTAATTCCTGGTATGGTTACTGTACTGGTAACTCCCCAAAAGAATCTGGATTGTTGTGAGGGAACAGAGTAAAAAGCTCATTTAGGACCTGCACTTACGAAGGGGGTAGGCAGCTGTATATCAGGGAGTAAACCTTCTGAGAATAAAAACAGCTGGAGCTTGTTAAGGTAATTACACAGGGGAAAGGATAATGTACTGGGAACTCCTCAGAAGCATCTGATTTGTGGTGAGGGGAGAGAGATAAAAGCTCATTTAGGAACGGCATGAACATGCTGCGTACGTAGCTGTTTATCAGTAAATATCTCCACTGAGATTAAGAAAAGCAGTAGCTTAATAAATTAAGTTCTTCCTGGAATGGTTACTGTACTGGTAACTCCCCAAAAGAATCTGGATTGTGGTGAGGGAACAGAGAAAAAAGCTCATTTAGGACCTGCAATTACAAAGGGGGTAGGCAGCTGTATATCAGGGAGTAAACCTTCTGAGAATAAAAACAGCTGGAGCTTGTTAAGGTAATTACACAGGGGAAAGGATAATGTACTCGGAACTCCTCAGAAGAATCTGATTTGTGGTGAGGGTAGAGAGATATAAGCTCATTTAGGAAGGACATGAACATGCTGCGTAGGTAGCTGTTTATCAGTAAATATCTCCTCTGAGATTAAGAAAAGCAGTAGCTTAATAAATTAAGTACTTCCTGGTATGGTTACTGTACTGGTAACTCCCCAAAAGAATCTGGATTGTGGTGAGGGAAAAGAGAAAAAAGCTCATTTAAGACCTGCACTTACGAAGGGGGTAGGCAGCTGTATATCAGGGAGTAAACCTTCTGAGAATAAAAACAGCTGGTGCTCGTTAAGGTAATTACACAGGGGAAAGGAAAATGTACTGGGAACTCCTCAGAAGAATCTGATTTGTGGTGAGGGGAGAGAGATAAAAGCTCATTTAGGAACGACATGAACATGCTGCGTAGGTAGCTTTTTATCAGTAAATATCTCCACTGAGATTAAGAAAAGCATTAGCTTAATAAATTAAGTACTTCCTTGTATGGTTTCTGTACTGGTAACTCCCCAAAAGAATCTGGATTGTGGTGAGGGAACAGAGAAAAAAGCTCATTTAGGACCTGCACTTACGAAGGGGTTAGGCAGCAGTATATCAGGGAGTAAACCTTCTGAGAATAAAAACAGCTGGAGCTTGTTAAGGTAATTACACAGGGGAAAGGATAATGTACTGGGAACTCCTCCGAAGAATCTGATTTGTGGTGAGGGGAAAGAGATAAAAGCTCATTTAGGAACGACATGAACATGCTGTGTGGGTAGCTGTTTATCAGTAAATACCTCCACTGAGATTAAGAAAAGCAGTAGCTTAATAAATTAAGTAATTCCTGGTATGGTTACTGTACTGGTAACTCCCCAAAAGAATCTGGATTGTTGTGAGGGAACAGAGAAAAAAGCTCATTTAGGACCTGCACTTACGAAGGGGGTAGGCAGCTGTATATCAGGGAGTAAACCTTCTGAGAATAAAAACAGCTGGAGCTTGTTAAGGTAATTACACAGGGCAAAGGATAATGTACTGGGAACTCCTCAGAAGCATCTGAATGTGGTGAGGGGAGAGAGATAAAAGCTCATTTAGGAACGACATGAATATCCTGCATATGTAGCTGTTTATCAGTAAATATCTCCACTGATATTAAGAAAAGCAGTAGCTTAATAAATCAAGTACTTCCTGGTATGGAAACTGTACTGGTAACTCCCCAAAAGAATCTGGATTGTGGTGAGGGAACAGAGAAAAAAGCTCATTTAGGACCTGCAATTTCGAAGAGTCTACGCAGCTGTATATCGGGGAGTAAACCTTCTGAGAATAAAAACAGCTGGAGCTTATAAAAGTAATTACACAGTGGAAAGGATAATGTACTGGGAACTCCTCAGAAGAATCTGATTTGTCTTGAGGGGAGAAAGATAAAAGCTCATTTAGGAACGACATGAAAATGCTGCATAGGTAGCTGTTTATCAGTAAATATCTCCACTGAGATTAAGAAAAGCAGTAGCTTAATAAATTAAGTACTTCCTGGTATGGGTACTGTACTGGTAACTCCCGAAAAGAATCTGGATTGTGGTGAGGGAACAGAGAAAAAAGCTCATTTAGGAACGACATGAATATGTTGGGTAGGTAGCTGTTTATCAGTAAATATCTCCACTGAGATTAAGAAAAGCAGTAGCTTAATAAATTAAGTACTTCCTGGTATGGATACTGTACTGGTAACTCCCCAAAAGAATCTGGATTGTGGTGAGGAAACAGAGAAAAAAGTTCATTTATGACCTGCACTTACGAAGGGGGTAGGCAGCTGTATATCAGGGAGTAAACCTTCTGAGAATAAAAACAGCTGGAGCCTGTTCATTTAATTACACAGGGGAAAGGATAATGTACTTTGAACTCCTCAGAAGAATCTGATTTGTGGTGAGGGGAGAGAGATAAATGCTCATTTAGGAACGAAATGAACATGCTGCGTAGCTAGCTGTTTATCAGTAAATATCTCCACTAAGATTAAGAAAAGCAGTAGCTTAATAAATTAAGTACTTCCTGGTATGGTTACTCTACTGGTAACTCTCCAAAAGAATCTGGATTGTGGTGAGGGAACAGAGAAAAAAGCTCATTTAGGACCTGCACTTACGAAGGGGGTAGGCAGCTGTATATCAGGGAGTAAACCTTCTGAGAATAAAAACAGCTGGAGCTTGTTAAGGTATTTACACAGGGGAAAGGATAATGTACTGGGAAGACCTCAGAAGAATCTGATTTGTGGTGAGGGGAGAGAGATAAAAGCTCATTTAGGAACGACATGAACATGCTGCGTAGGTCGGTGTTTATCAGCAAATATCTCCACTGAGATTAAGAAAAGCAGTAGCTTAATAAATTAAGTACTTCCTGGTATGGTTACTGTACTGGTAACTCCCCAAAAGAATCTGGATTGTCGTGAGGGAACAGAAAAAAAAGCTCATTTAGGACCTGCACTTACGAAGGGGGTAGGCAGCTGTATATCAGGGAGTAAACGTTCTGAGAATAAAAACAGCTGGAGCTTCTTAAGGTATTTACAAAGGGGAAAGGATAATGTACTGGGAACTCCTCAGAAGAATCTGATTTGTGGTGAGGGGAGAGAGATAAAAGCTCATTTAGGAACGACATGAACATGCTGCGTAGGTAGCTGTTTATCAGTAAATATCTCCACTGAGATTAAGAAAAGTAGTAGGGTAATAAATTAAGTACTTCCTGGTATGGTTACTGTACTGGTAACTCCCCAAAAGAATCTGGGTTGTGGTGAGGGAAGAGAAAAAAGCTCATTTAGGACCTGCACTTACGAAGGGGGTAGGCAGCTGTATATCAGGGAGTAAACCTTCTGAGAATAAAAACAGCTGGAGCTTGTTAAGGTAATTACACAGGGGAAAGGATAATGTACTGCGAACTCCTCAGAAGAATCTGATTTGTGGTGAGGGGAGAGAGATAAAAGCTCATTTAGGAACGACATGAACATGCTGCGTAGGTAGCTGTTTATCAGTAAATATCTCCACTGAGATTAAGAAAAGCAGTAGCTTAATAAATTAAGTACTTCCTGGTATGGTTACTGTACTGGTACCTCCCCAAAAGAATCTGGATAGTGCTGAGGGAACAGAGAAAAAACCTCATTTAGGATTTGCACTTACGAAGGGGGTAGGCAGCAGTATATCAGGGAGTAAACCTTCTGAGAATAAAAACAGCTGAAGCTTGTTAAGGTAATTACACAGGGGAAAGGATAATGTACTGGGAAGACCTCAGAAGAATCTGATTTGTGGTGAGGGGAGAGAGATAAAAGCTCATATAGGAACGACATGAACATGCTGCGTAGGTAGCTGTTTATCAGTAAATATCTCCACTGAGATTAAGAAAAGCAGTAGCTTAATAAATTAAGTACTTCCTGGTATGGTTACTGTACTGGTAACTCCCCAAAAGAATCTGGATTGTGGTGAGGGAACAGAGAAAAAAGCTCATTTAGGACCTGCACTTAGGAAGGGGGTAGGCAGCTGTATATCAGGGAGTAACCCTTCGGAGAATAAAAAGAGCTGGAGCTTGTTAAGGTAATTACACAGGGGTAAGGATAATGTACTGGGAACTCCTCAGAAGAATCTGATTTGTGGTGAGGGGAGAGAGATAAAAGCTCATTTAGGAACGACATGAACATGCTGCGTAGGTAGCTGTTTATCAGTAAATATCTCCACTGAGATTAAGAAAAGCAGTAGCTTAATAAATTCAGTACTTCCTGGTATGGTTACTCTACTGGTAACTCCCCAAAAGAATCTGGATTGTGGTGAAGGAACAGAGAAAAAAGCTCATTTAGGACCTGCACTTACGAAGATGGTAGGCAGCTGTATATCAGGGAGTAAACCTTCTGAGAATAAAAACAGCTGGCGCTTGTTAAGGTAATTACACAGGGGAAAGGATAATGTACTGGGAACTCCTCAGAAGAATCTGATTTTTGGTGAGGGGAGAGAGATATAAGCTCATTTAGGAACGACATGAACATGCTGCGTAGGTAGCTGTTTATCAGCAAATATCTCCACTGAGATTAAGAAAAGCAGTAGCTTAATAAATTAAGTACTTCCTGGTATGGTTACTGTACGGGTAACTCCCCAAAAGAATCTGGATTGTGGTGAGGGAACAGAGAAAAAAGCTCATTTAGGACGTGCACCTACGAAGGGGGTAGGCAGCTGTATATCAGGGAGTAAACCTTCTGAGAATAGGAACAGCTGCAGCTTGTTATGGTAATTACACTGGGGAAAGGATAATGTACTGGGAACTCCTCAGAAGAATCTGATTTGTGGTGAGGGGAGAGAGATAAGAACTCTTTTAGGAACGACATGACCATGCGGCTTAGGTAGCTGTTTATCAGTAAATATCCCCACTGAGATTAATAAAAGCAGTAGCTTAATAAATTAAGTACTTCCTGGTATGGTTACTGTACTGGTAACTCCCCAAAAGAATCTGGATTGTGGTGAGGGAACAGAGAAAAAAGCTCATTTAGGACCTCTACTTACGAAGGGGGTAGGCAGCTGTATATCAGGGAGTAAACTTTCTGAGAATAGAAACAGCTGGAGCTTGTTAAGGTAATTACACAGGGGAAGATTAATGTACTGGGAACTCCTCAGAAGAATCTGATTTGTGGTGAGGCAACAGAGAAAAAAGCTCATTTAGGACGTGCACCTACGAAGGGGGTAGGCAGCTGTATATCAGGGAGTAAACCTTCTGAGAATAGGAACAGCTGGAGCTTGTTATGGTAATTACACTGGGGAAAGGATAATGTACTGGGAACTCCTCAGAAGAATCTGATTTGGGGTGAGGGGAGAGAGATAAAAGCTCTTTTAGGAACGACATGACCATGCGGCTTAGGTAGCTGTTTATCAGTAAATATCTCCACTGAGATTAAGAAAAGCAGTAGCTTAATAAATTAAGTACTTCCTGGTATGGTTACTGTATTGGTAACTCCCCAAAAGAATCTGGATTGTGGTGAGGGAACAGAGAAAAAAGCTCATTTAGGACGTGCACATACGAAGGGGGTAGGCAGCTGTATATCAGGGAGTAAACCTTCTGAGAATAGGAACAGCTGGAGCTTGTTAAGGCAATTACACAGGAGAAAGGATAATGTACTGGGAACTCCTCAGAAGAATCTGATTTGTGGTGAGGGGAGAGAGATAAAAGCTCATTTAGGAACGACATGAACATGCTGCGTAGGTAGCTGTTTATCAGTAAATATCTCCACTGAGATTAAGTAAAGCAGTAGCTTAATAAATTAAGTACTTCCTGGTATGGTTACTGTACTGGTAACTCCCCAAAAGAATCTGGATTGTGGTGAGGGAAGAGAGAAAAAAGCTCATTTAGGACCTGCACTTACGAAGGGGGTAGGCAGCTGTATATCAGGGAGTAAACCTTCTGAGAATAAAAACAGCTGGAGCTTGTTAAGGTAATTACACAGGGGAAAGGATAATGTACTGGGAACACCTCAGAAGAATCTGTTTTGTGTTGAGGGGAGAGAGATAAAAGCTCATTTAGGAACGACACGAACATGCTGCGTACGTAGCTGTTTATCAGTGAATATCTCCACTGAGATTAAGGAAAGCAGTAGCTTAATAAATTAAGTACTTCCTGGTATGGTTACAGTACTGGTAACTCCCCAAAAGAATCTGGATTGTGGTGAGGGAACAGAGAAAAAAGCTCATTTAGGACCTGCACTTACGAAGGGGGTAGGCAGCTGTATATCAGGGAGTAAACCTTCTGTGAATAATAACAGCTGGAGCTTGTTAAGGTAATTACACAGGGGAATGGATAATATACTGGGAACTCCTGAGAAGAATCTGATTTTTGGTGAGGGGAGAGAGATATAAGCTCATTTAGGAACGACATGAACATGCTGCGTAGGTAGCTGTTTATCAGTAAATATCTCCACTGAGATTAAGAAAAGCAGTAGCTTAATAAATTAAGTACTTCCTGGTATGGTTACTGTACTGTTACCTCCCCAAAAGAATGTGAATTGTGGTGAGGGAACAGAGAAAAAGCTCATTTAGGACCTGCACTTACGAAGGGGGTAGGCAGCTGTATATCAGGGAGTAAACCTTCTGAGAATAAAAACAGCTGGAGCTTGTTAAGGTAATTACACAGGGGAAAGGATAATGTACTGGGAACTCCTCAAAAGAATCTGATTTGTGGTGAGGGGAGAGAGATAAAACTCATTTAGGAACGACATGAACATGCTGCGTAGGTAGCTGTTTATCAGTAAATATCTCCACTGAGATTAAGAAGAGCAGTAGCTTAATAAATTAAGTACTTCCTGGTATGGTTACTGTATTGGTAACTCCCCAAAAGAATCTGGATTGTGGTGAGGGAACAGAGAAAAAAGCTCATTTAGGACGTGCACATACGAAGGGGTAGGCAGCTGTATATCAGGGAGTAAACCTACTGAGAATAGGAACAGCTGGAGCTTGTTAAGGTAATTACACAGGGGAAAGGATAATGTACTGGGAACTCCTCAGAAGAATCTGATTTGTGGTGAGGAGAGAGAGATAAAAGCTCATTTAGGAACGACATGAACATGCTGCGTAGGTAGCTGTTTATCAGTAAATATCTCCACTGAGATTAAGTAAAGCAGTAGCTTAATAAATTAAGTACTTCCTGGTATGGTTACTGTACTGGTAACTCCCCTAAAGAATATGGATTGTGGTGAGGGAAGAGAGAAAAAAGCTCATTTAGGACCTGCACTTACGAAGGGGGTAGGCAGCTGTATATCAGGGAATAAACCTTCTGAGAATAAAAACAGCTGGAGCTTGTTAAGGTAATTACACAGGGGAAAGGATAATGTACTGGGAACACCTCAGAAGAATCTGGTTTGTGTTGAGGGGAGAGAGATAAAAGCTCATTTAGGAACAACACGAACATGCTGCGTAGGTAGCTGTTTATCAGTAAATATCTCCACTGAGATTAAGGAAAGCAGTAGCTTAATAAATTAAGTACTTCCTGGTATGGTTACTGTACTGGTAACTCCGCAAAAGAATCTGGATTGTGGTGAGGGAACAGAGAAAAAAGCTCATTTAGGACCTGCACTTACGAAGGGGGTAGGCAGCTGTATATCAGGGAGTAAACCTTCTGTGAATAATAACAGCTGGAGCTTGTTAAGGTAATTACACAGGGGAAAGGATAATATACTGGGAACTCCTGAGAAGAATCTGATTAGTTGTGAGGGGAGAGAGATAAAAGCTCATTTAGGAACGACATGAACATGCTGCGTATGTAGCTGTTTATCAGTAAATATCTCCACTGAGATTAAGAAAAGCAGTAGCTTAATGAATTAAGTACTTCCTATTATGGTTATTGTACTGGTACCTCCCCAAAAGAATCTGGATTGTGGTGAGGGAACAGAGAGAAATGCTCTTTTAGGACCTGCACTTACGAAGGGGTTAGGCAGCTGTATATCAGCGAGTAAAACTTCTGAGAATAAAAACAGCTGGAGCTTGTTAAGGTAATTACACAGGGGAAAGGATAATGTACTGGGAACTCCTCAGAAGAATCTGATTTGTGGTGAGGGGAGAGAGATAAAATCTCATTTAGGAACGACATGAACATGCTGCGTAGGTAGCTGTTTATCAGTAAATATCTCCACTGAGATTAAGAAAAGCAGTAGCTTAATAAATTAAGTACTTCCTGGTATGGTTACTGTACTGGTAACTCCCCAAAAGAATCTGGATTGTGGTGAGGGAACAGAGAAAAAAGCTCATTTAGGACCTGCACTTACGAAGGGGGTAGGCAGCTGTATATCAGGGAGTAAACCTTCTGAGAATAAAAACAGCTGGAGCTTGTTAAGGTAATTACACAGGGGAAAGGATAATGTACTGGGAACTGCTCAGAAGAATCTGATTTGTGGTGAGGGGAGAGAGATAAAAGCTCATTTAGGAACGACATGAACATGCTGCGTAGGTAGCGGTTTATCACTAAATATCTCCACTGAGAATAAGAAAAGCAGTAGCTTAATAAATTAAGTAATTCCTGGTATGGTTACTGTACTGGTAACTCCCCAAAAGAATCGGGATTGTGGTGAGGGAAGAGAGAAAAAAGCTCACTTAGGACCTGCACTTACGAAGGGGGTAGGCAGCTGTATATCAGGGAGTATCGCTTCTGAGAATAAAAACAGCTGGAGCTTGTTAAGGTAATTACACAGAGGAAAGGATAATGTACTGGGAACTCCTCAGAAGAATCTGATTCGTGGTGAGGGGAGAGAGATAAAAGCTCATTTAGGAACGACATGAAAATGCTGCATACGTAGCTGTTTATCAGTAAATATCTGCACTGAGATTAAGAGAAGCAGTAGCTTAATAAATTAAGTACTTCCTGGTATGGATACTGTACTGGTAACTCCCCAAAAGAATCTGGATTGTGCTGAGGGAACAGAGAAAAAAGCTCATTTAGGAACGACATGAACATGCTGCGTAGGTAGCTGCTTATCAGTAAATATCTCCACTGAGATTAAGAAAAGCAGTAGCTTAATAAATTAAGTACTTCCTGGTATGGTTACTGTACTGGTAACTCCCCAAAAGAATCTGGATTTTTGTGAGGGAACAGAGAAAAAAGCTCATTTAGGACCTGCACTTACGAAGGGGGTAGGCAGCTGTATATCAGGGAGTAAACCTTCTGAGAATAAAAACAGCTGGAGCTTGTTAAGGTAATTACACAGGGGAAAGGATAATGTCCTCGGAACTCCTCAGAAGAATCTGATTTGTCGTGAGGGGAGAGAGATAAAAGCTCATTTAGGAACGACATGAACATGCTGCGTAGGTAGCTGTTTATCACTAAATATCTCCACTGAGATTAAGAAAAGCAGTAGCTTAATAAATTAAGTACTTCCTGGTATGGTTACTGTACTGGTAACTCCCCAAAAGAATGTGGATTGTGGTGAGGGAACAGAGAATAAAGCTCATTTAGGACCTGCACTTACGAAGGGGGTAGGCAGCTGTATATCAGGGAGTAAACCTTCTGAGAATAAAAACAGCTGGAGCTTGTTAAGGTAATTACAGAGGGGAAAGGATAATGTACTGGGAACTCCTCAGAAGAATCTGATTTGTGGTGAGGGGAGAGAGATAAAATCTCATTTAGGAACGACATGAACATGCTGCATACGTTCCTGTTTATCAGTAAATATCTCCACTGAGATTAAGAAAAGCAGTAGATTAATAAATCAAGTACTTCCTGGTATGGATACTGTACTGGTAACTCCCCCAAAAGAATCTGGATTGTGGTGAAGGAACAGAGAAAAAAGCTCATTTAGGAACGACATGAACATGCTGCGTAGGTAGCTGTTTATCAGTAAATATCTCCACTGAGATTAAGAAAAGCAGTAGCTTAATAAATTAAGAACTACCTGGTATGGTTACTGTACTGGTAACTCCCCAAAAGAATCTGGATTCTTGGGAGGGAACAGAGAAAAAAGCTCATTTAGGACCTGCACTTATGAAGGGGGTAGGCAGCTGTATATCAGGGAGTAAACCTTCTGAGAATAAAAACAGCTGGAGCTTGTTAAGGTAATTACACAGGGGAACGGATAATGTACTGGGAACTCCTCAGAAGAATCTGATTCGTGGTGTGGGGAGAGAGATAAAAGCTCATTTAGGAACGACATGAACATGCTGCATACGTAGCTGTTTATCAGTAAATATCGCCACTGAGATTAAGAAAAGCAGTAGCTTAATAAATTAAGTACTTCCTGGTATGGATACTGTACTGGTAACTCCCCAAAAGAATCTGGATTGTGGTGAGGGAACAGAGAAAAAAGCTCATTTAGGAACGACATGAACATGCTGCGTAGGTAGCTGCTTATCAGTAAATATCTCCACTGAGATTAAGAAAAGCACTAGCTTAATAAATTAAGTACTTCCTGGTATGGTTACTGTACTGATAACTCCCCAAAAGAATCTGGATTGTGGTGAGGGAACAGAGAAAAAAGCTCATTTAGGACCTGCACTTACGAAGGGGGTAGGCAGCTGTATATCAGGGAGTAAACCTTCTGAGAATAAAAACAGCTGGAGCTTGTTAAGGTAATTACACAGGGGAAAGGATAATGTACTAGTAACTCCCCAAAGAATCTGGTTGTGGTGTGGGAACAGAGAAAAAAGCTCATTAGGACCTGCACTTACGAAGGGGGTAGGCAGCTGTATATCAGGGAGTAAACCTTCTGAGAATAAAAACAGCTGGAGCTTTTTAAGGTAATTACACAGGGGAAAGGATAATGTACTGGGAACTCCTCAGAAGAATCTGATTCGTTGTGAGGGGAGAGAGATAAAAGCTCATTTAGGAACGACATGAACATGCTGCGTAGGTAGCTGTTTATCAGTAAATATCTCCACTGAGATTAAGAAAAGCAGTAGCTTAATAAATTAAGAACTTCCTGGTAGGGTTACTGTACTGGTAACTCCCCAAAAGAATCTGGATTGTGGTGAGGGAACAGAGAAAAAAGCTCATTTAGGACCTGCACTTACGAAGGGGTTAGGCAGCTGTATATCAGGGATTATCGCTTCTGAGAATAAAAACAGCTGGAGCTTGTTAAGGTAATTACACAGGGGAAAGGATAATGTACTGGGAACTCCTCAGAAGAATCTGATTCGTGGTGAGGGGAGAGAGATAAAAGCTCATTTAGGAACGACATGAACATGCTGCATACGTAGCTGTTTATCAGTAAATATCGCCACTGAGATTAAGAAAAGCAGTAGCTTAATAAATTACTTACTTCCTGGTATGGGTACTGTACTGGTAACTCCCCAGAAGAATCTGGATTGTGGTGAGGGAACAGAGAAAAAAGCTCATTTAGGAACGACATGAACATGCTGCGTAGGTAGCTGCTTATCAGTAAATATCTCCACTGAGATTAAGAAAAGCACTAGCTTAATAAATTAAGTACTTCCTGGTATGGTTACTGTACTGATAACTCCCCATAAGAATCTGGATTGTGGTGAGGGAACAGAGAAAAAAGCTCATTTAGGACCTGCACTTACGAAGGGGGTAGGCAGCTGTATATCAGGGAGTAAACCTTCTGAGAATAAAAACAGCTGGAGCTTGTTAAGGTAATTACACAGGGGAAAGGATAATGTACTGGTAACTCCCCAAAGAATCTGGTTGTGGTGAGGGAACAGAGAAAAAAGCTCATTTAGGACCTGCACTTACGAAGGGGGTAGGCAGCTGTATATCAGGGCTGAGAATAAAAACAGCTGGAGCTTTTTAAGGTAATTACACACAGGAAGGATAATGTACTGGGAACTCCTCAGAAGAGTCTGATTTGTGATGAGGGGAGAGAGATAAAAGCTTATTTAGGAACGACATGAACATGCTGCGTAGGTAGCTGTTTATCAGTAAATATCTCCACTGAGATTAAGAAAAGCAGTAGCTTAATAAATTAAGTACTTCCTGGTATGGTTACTTTACTGGTAACTCCCCAAAAGAATCTGGATTGTGGTGAGGGAACAGAGAAAAAAGCTCATTTAGGACCTACACATACGAAGGGGGTAAGCAGCTGTATATCAGGGAGTAAACCTTCTGAGAATAAAAACAGCTGGAGCTTGTTAAGGTAATTACAGAGGGGAAAGGATAATGTACTGGGAACTCCTCAGAAGAATCTGATTTGTGGTGAGGGGAGAGAGATAAAAGCTCATTTAGGAACGACATGAACATGCTGCATACGTTCCTGTTTATCAGTAAATATCTCCACTGAGATTAAGAAAAGCAGTAGCTTAATAAATCAAGTACTTCCTGGTATGGATACTGTACTGGTAACTCCCCAAAAGAATCTGGATTGTGGTGAGGGAACAGAGAAAAAAGCTCATTTATGAACGACATGAACATGCTGCGTAGGTAGCTGTTTATCAGTAAATATCTCCACTGAGATTAAGAAAAGCAGTAGCTTAATAAATTAAGTACTTCCTGGTATGGATACTGTACTGGTAACTCCCCAAAGAATCTGGTTGTGGTGAGGGAACAGAGAAAAAAGCTCATTAAGGACCTGCACTTACGAAGGGGGTAGGCAGCTGTATATCAGGGCTGAGAATAAAAACAGCTGGAGCTTGTTAAGGTAATTACACACAGGAAAGGATAATGTACTGGGAACTCCTCAGAAGAATCTGATTTGTGGTGAGGGGAGAGAGATAAAAGCTTATTTAGGAACGACATGAACATGCTGCGTAGGTAGCTGTTTATCAGTAAATATCTCCACTTAGATTAAGAAAAGCAGTAGCTTAATAAATTAAGTACTTCCTTGTATGGTTACTTTACTGGTAACTCCCCAAAAGAATCTGGATTGTGGTGAGGGAACAGAGAAAAAAGCTCATTTAGGACCTGCACTTACGAAGGGGGTAGGCAGCTGTATATCAGGGAGTAAACCTTCTGAGAATAAAAACAGCTGGAGCTTGTTAAGGTAATTACACAGGGGAAAGGATAATGTACTGGGAACTCCTCAGAAGAATCTGATTTGTGGTGAGGGGAGAGAGATAAAAGCTCATTTAGGAACGACATGAACATGCTGCGTAGGTAGCTGTTTATCAGTAAATATCTCCACTGAGATTAAGAAAAGCAGTAGCTTAATAAATTAAGTACTTCCTGGTATGGTTACTGTACTGATAACTCCCCAAAAGAATCTGGATTGTGGTGAGGGAACAGAGAAAAAAGCTCATTTAGGACCTGCACTTACGAAGGGGGTAGGCAGCTGTATATCAGGGAGTAAACCTTCTGAGAATAAAAACAGCTGGAGCTTGTTAAGGTAATTACACAGGGGAAAGGATAATGTACTGGGAACTCCTCAGAAGAATCTGATTTGTGGTGAGGGGAGAGAGATAAAAGCTCATTTAGGAACGACATGAACATGCTGCGTAGGTAGCGGTTTATCACTAAATATCTCCACTGAGAATAAGAAAAGCAGTAGCTTAATAAATTAAGTACTTCCTGGTATGGTTACTGTACTGGTAACTCCCCAAAAGAATCGGGATTGTGGTGAGGGAAGAGAGAAAAAAGCTCACTTAGGACCTGCACTTACGAAGGGGGTAGGCAGCTGTATATCAGGGAGTATCGCTTCTGAGAATAAAAACAGCTGGAGCTTGTTAAGGTAATTACACAGGGGAAAGGATAATGTACTGGGAAATCCTCAGAAGAATCTGATTCGTGCTGAGGGGAGAGAGATAAAAGCTCATTTAGGAACGACATGAAAATGCTGCATACGTAGCTGTTTATCAGTAAATATCTCCACTGAGATTAAGAAAAGCAGTAGCTTAATAAATTAAGTACTTCCTGGTATGGATACTGTACTGGTAACTCCCCAAAAGAATCTGGATTGTGGTGAGGGAACAGAGAAAAAAGCTCATTTAGGAACGACATGAACATGCTGCGTAGGTAGCTGCTTATCAGTAAATATCTCCACTGAGATTAAGAAAAGCAGTAGCTTAATAAATTAAGTACTTCCTGGTATGGTTACTGTACTGGTAACTCCCCAAAAGAATCTGGATTTTTGTGAGGGAACAGAGAAAAAAGCTCATTTAGGACCTGCACTTACGAAGGGGGTAGGCAGCTGTATATCAGGGAGTAAACCTTCTGAGAATAAAAACAGCTGGAGCTTGTTAAGGTAATTACACAGGGGAAAGGATAATGTCCTCGGAACTCCTCAGAAGAATCTGATTTGTCGTGAGGGGAGAGAGATAAAAGCTCATTTAGGAACGACTTGAACATGCTGCGTAGGTAGCTGTTTATCAGTAAATATCTCCACTGAGATTAAGAAAAGCAGTAGCTTAATAAATTAAGTACTTCCTGGTATGGTTACTGTACTGGTAACTCCCCAAATGAATCTGGATTGTGCTGAGGGAACAGAGAAAAAAGCTCATTTAGGACCTGCAATTACGAAGGGGGTAGGCAGCTGTATATCATGGAGTAAACCTTCTGAGAATAAAAACAGCTGGAGCTTGTTAAGGTAATTACACAGGGGAAAGGATAATGTACTGGGAACTCCTCAGAAGAATCTGATTTGTGGTGAGGGGAGAGAGATAAAAGCTCATTTAGGAACGACATGAACATGCTGCGTAGGTAGCTGTTTATCAGTAAATATCTCCACTGAGATTAAGAAAAGCAGTATCTTAATAAATTAAGTACTTCCTTGTATGGTTACTGTACTGGTAACTCCCCAAAAGAATCTGGATTTTGGTGAGGGGAGAGAGAAAAAAGCTCATTTAGGAACGACATGAACATGCTGCGTAGGTAGCTGTTTATCAGTAAATATCTCCACTGAGATTAAGAAAAGCAGTAGCTTAATAAATTAAGTACTTCCTGGTATGGTTACTGTACTAGTAACTCCCCAAAAGAACCTGGATTGTGGTGAGGGAACAGAGAAAAAAGCTGGTTTAGGACCTGCACACACGAAGGGGCTATGCAGGTGTATATCAGGGAGTAAACCTTCTGAGAATAAAAACAGCTGGAGCTTGTTAAGGTAATTACACAGGGGAAAGGATAATGTACTGGGAACTCTTCAGAAGAATCTGATTTGTGGTGAGGGGAGAGAGATAAAAGATCATTTAGGAACGACATCAACATGCTGCTTAGGTAGCTGTTTATCAATAAATATCTCCACTGAGATTAAGAAAATAAGTAGCTTAATAAATTAAGTACTTCCTGGTATGGTTACTGTACTGGAAACTCCACAAAAGAATCTGAATTGTGGTGAGGGAAGAGAGAAAAAAGCTCATTTAGGACCTGAACTTACGAAGGGGGTAGGCAGCTGTATATCAGGGAGTAAACCTTCTGAGAATAAAAACAGCTGGAGCTTGTTAAGGTAATTACACAGGGGAAAGGATAAAGTACTGGGAACTCCTCGGAAGAATCTGATTTGTGGTGAGGGGAGAAAGATAAAAGCTCATTTAGGAACGACATGAACATGCTGCGTAGGTATCTGTTTATCAGTAAATATCTCCACTGAGATTAACAAAAGCAGTAGCTTAATAAATTAAGTACTTCCTGGTATGGTTACTGTACTAGTAAATCCCCAAAAGAACCTGGATTGTGGTGAGGGAACAGAGAAATAAGCTGGTTTGGGACCTGCACTTACGAAGGGGGTAGGCAGCTGTATATCAGGGAGTATCGCTTCTGAGAATAAAAACAGCTGGAGCTTGTTAAAGTAATTACACAGGGGAAAGGATAATGTACTGGGAACTCCTCAGAAGAATCTGATTTGTGGTGAGGGGAGAGAGATAAAAGCTCATTTAGGAACGACGTGAACATGCTGCGTAGGTAGCTGTTTATCAGTAAATATCTCCACTGAGATTAAGAAAAGCAGTAGCTTAATAAATTAAATACTTCCTTGTAGGGTTACTGTACTGATAACTCCCCAAAAGAATCTGGATTGTGGTGAGGGAACAGAGAAAAAAGCTCATTTAGATCGACATGAACATGCTGCGTAGGTAGCTGCTTATCAGTAAATATCTCCACTGAGATTAAGAAAAGCAGTAGCTTAATAAATTAAGTACTTCCTGGTATGGTTACTGTATTGGTAACTCCCCAAAAGAATCTGGATTTTTGTGAGGGAACAGAGAAAAAAGCTCATTTAGGACCTGCACTTACGAAGGGGGTAGGCAGCTGTATATCAGGGAGTAAACCTTCGGAGAATAAAAACAGCTGGAGCTTGTTAAGGTAATTACACAGGGGAGAGGATAATGTCCTGGGAACTCCTCAGAAGAATCTGATTTGTCGTGAGGGGAGAGAGATAAAAGCTCATTTAGGAACGACATGAACATGCTGTGTAGGTAGCTGTTTATCAGTAAATATCTCCACTGAGATTAAGAAAAGCAGTAGCTTAATAAATTAAGTACTTCCTGCTATGGGTACTGTACTGGTAACTCCCCAAAAGAATCTGGATTGTGGTGAGGGAACAGAGAAAAAAGCTCATTTAGGACCTACACGTACGAAGGGGTTAGGCAGCTGTATATCAGGGAGTAAACCTTCTCAGAATAAAAACAGCTGGAGCTTGTTAAGGTAATTACACAGGGGAAAGGATAATGTACTGGGAACTCCTCAGAAGAATCTGATTTGTGGTGAGGGGAGAGAGATAAAAGCTCATTTAGGAACGACATGAACATGCTGCGTAGGTAGCGGTTTATCACTAAATATCTCCACTGAGAATAAGAAAAGCAGTACTTAATAAATTAAGTACTTCCTGGTATGGTTACTGTACTGGTAACTCCCCAAAAGATTCGGGATTGTGGTGAGGGAAGAGAGAAAAAAGCTCACTTAAGACCTGCACTTACGAAGGGGGTAGGCAGCTGTATATCAGGGAGTATCGCTTCTGAGAATAAAAACAGCTGGAGCTTGTTAAGGTAATTACACAGGGGAAAGGATAATGTACTGGGAACTCCTCAGTAGAATCTGATTCGTGGTGAGGGGAGAGAGATAAAAGCTCATTTAGGAACGACATGAAAATGCTGCATACGTAGCTGTTTATCAGTAAATATCTCCACTGAGATTAAGAAAAGCAGTAGCTTAATAATTTAAGTACTTCCTGGTATGGATACTGTACTGGTAACTCCCCAAAAGAATCTGGATTGTGGTGAGGGAACAGAGAATAAAGCTGTTTTAGGCCCTGCAGTTATGAAGGGGGTAGGCAGCTGTATATCAGGGAGTAAACCTATTGAGAATAAAAACAGCTGGAGCTTGTTAAGGTAATTACACAGGGGAAAGGATAATGTACTGGGAACTCCTCAGAAGAATCTGATTTTTGGTGAGGGGAGAGAGATAAAATCTCATGTAGGAACGACATGAACATGCTGCATACTTAGCTGTTTATCAGTAAATATCTCCACTGAGATTAAGAAAAGCAGTAGCTTAATAAGTTAAGTACTTCCTGGTATGGATACTGTACTGGTAACTCCCCAAAAGAATCTGAATTGTGGTGAGGGAACAGAGAAAAAAGCTCATTTAGGAACGACATGAACATGCTGCGTAGGTAGCTGTTTATCAGTAAATATCTCCACTGAGATTAAGAAAAGCAGTAGCTTAATAAATTAAGTACTTCCTGGTATGGATACTGTACTGGTAACTCCCCAAAAGAATCTGGATTGTGGTGAGGGAACAGAGAAAAAAGCTCATTTAGGAACGACATGAACATGCTGCGTAGGTAGCTGCTTATCAGTAAATATCTCCACTGTGATTAAGAAAAGCAGTAGCTTAATAAATTAAGTGCTTCCTGATATGGTTACTGTACTGGTAACTCCCCAAAAGAATCTGGATTGTGGTGAGGGAACAGAGAAAAAAGCTCATTTAGGATTTGCACTTACGAAAGAGGTAGGCAGCAGTATATCAGGGAGTAAATCTTCTGAGAATAAAAACAGCTGGAGCTTGTTAAGGTAATTACACAGGGGAAAGGAAAATGTACTGGGAACTCCTCAGAAGAATCTGATTTGTCGTGAGGGGAGAGAGATAAAGCTCATTTAGGAACGACATGAACATGCTGCGTAGGTAGCTGTTTATCACTAAATATCTCCACTGAGATTAAGAAAAGCTGTAGCTTAATAAATTAAGTACTTCCTGGTATGGTTACTGTACTGGTAACTCCCCAAAAGAATGTGGATTGTGGTGAGGGAACAGAGAATAAAGCTCATTTAGGACCTGCACTTACGAAGGGGGTAGGCAGCTGTATATCAGGGAGTAAACCTTCTGAGAATAAAAACAGCTGGAGCTTGTTAAGGTAATTACACAGGGGAAAGGATAATGTACTGGGAACTCCTCAGAAGAATCTGATTTGTGGTGAGGGGAGAGAGAGATTAAATCTCATGTAGGAACGGCAGTGAACATGCTGCATACTTAGCTGTTTTATCAGTAAATATCTCCACTGAGATTAAGAAAAGCAGTAGCTTAATAAATTAAGTACTTCCTGGTATAGATACTGTACTGGTAACTCCCAAAAGAATCTGGATTGTGGTGAGGGAACAGAGAAAAAAGCTCATTTAGGAACGACATGAACATGCTGCGTAGGTAGCTGTTTATCAGTAAATATCTCCACTGAGATTAAGAAAAGCAGTAGCTTAATAAATTAAGTACTTCCTGGTATGGTTACTGTACTGGTAACTCCCCAAAAGAATCTGGATTGTGGTGAGGGAACAGAGAAAAAAGCTCATTTAGGACCGGCACTTACGAAGATGGTAGGCAGCTGTATATCAGGGAGTAAACCTTCTGAGAATAAAAACAGCTAGAGCTTGTTAAGGTAATTACACAGGAGAAAGGATAATGTAATGGGAACTCCTCAGAAGAATCTGATTTGTGGTGAGGGGAGAGAGATAAAAGCTCATTTAGGAACGACATGAACATGCTGCGTAGGTAGCTGTTTATCAGTAAATATCTCCACTGAGATTAAGAAAAGCAGTAGCTTAATAAATTAAGTACTTCCTGGTATGGTTACTGTACTGATAACTCCCCAAAAGAATCTGGATTGTGGTGAGGGAACAGAGAAAAAAGCTCATTTAGGACCTGCACTTACGAAGGGGGTAGGCAGCTGTATATCAGGGAGTAAACCTTCTGAGAATAAAAACAGCTGGAGCTTGTTAAGGTAATTACACAGGGGAAAGGATAATGTACTGGGAACTGCTCAGAAGAATCTGATTTGTGGTGAGGGGAGAGAGATAAAAGCTCATTTAGGAACGACATGAACATGCTGCGTAGGTAGCGGTTTATCACTAAATATCTCCACTGAGAATAAGAAAAGCAGTAGCTTAATAAATTAAGTAATTCCTGGTATGGTTACTGTACTGGTAACTCCCCAAAAGAATCGGGATTGTGGTGAGGGAAGAGAGAAAAAAGCTCACTTAGGACCTGCACTTACGAAGGGGGTAGGCAGCTGTATATCAGGGAGTATCGCTTCTGAGAATAAAAAACAGCTGGAGCTTGTTAAGGTAATTACACAGGGGAAAGGATAATGTACTGGGAACTCCTCAGAAGAATCTGATTCGTGGTGAGGGGAGAGAGATAAAAGCTCATTTAGGAACGACATGAAAATGCTGCATACGTAGCTGTTTATCAGTAAATATCTGCACTGA
The DNA here is from genome assembly GCF_023159225.1 of Perognathus longimembris pacificus. NCBI lineage: Eukaryota > Metazoa > Chordata > Mammalia > Rodentia > Heteromyidae > Perognathus > Perognathus longimembris. Next base: position 37,340 of record NW_025960993.1, read on the forward strand.
GATTAAGAGAAGCAGTAGCTTAATAAATTAAGTACTTCCTGGTATGGATACTGTACTGGTAACTCCCCAAAAGAATCTGGATTGTGGTGAGGGAACAGAGAAAAAAGCTCATTTAGGAACGACATGAACATGCTGCGTAGGTAGCTGCTTATCAGTAAATATCTCCACTGAGATTAAGAAAAGCAGTAGCTTAATAAATTAAGTACTTCCTGGTATGGTTACTGTACTGGTAACTCCCCAAAAGAATCTGGATTGTGGTGAGGGAACAGAGAAAAAAGCTCATTTAGGACCGGAACTTACGAAGATGGTAGGCAGCTGTATATCAGGGAGTAAAACCTTCTGAGAATAAAAACAGCTTGAGCTTGTTAAGGTAATTACACAGGGGAAAGGATAATGTACTGGGAACTCCTCAGAAGAATCTGATTTGTGGTGAGGGGAGAGAGATAAAAGCTCATTTAGGAACGACATGAACATGCTGCGTAGGTAGCTGTTTATCAGTAAATATCTCCACTGAGATTAAGAAAAGCAGTAGCTTAATAAATTAAGTACTTCCTGGTATGGTTACTGTACTGATAACTCCCAAAAGAATCTGGATTGTGGTGAGGGAACAGAGAAAAAAGCTCATTTAGGACCTGCACTTACGAAGGGGGTAGGCAGCTGTATATCAGGGAGTAAACCTTCTGAGAATAAAAACAGCTGGAGCTTGTTAAGGTAATTACACAGGGGAAAGGATAATGTACTGGGAACTGCTCAGAAGAATCTGATTTGTGGTGAGGGGAGAGAGATAAAAGCTCATTTAGGAACGACATGAACATGCTGCGTAGGTAGCGGTTTATCACTAAATATCTCCACTGAGAATAAGAAAAGCAGTAGCTTAATAAATTAAGTAATTCCTGGTATGGTTACTGTACTGGTAACTCCCCAAAAGAATCGGGATTGTGGTGTGAGGAAGAGAGAAAAAAGCTCACTTAGGACCTGCACTTACGAAGGGGGTAGGCAGCTGTATATCAGGGAGTATCGCTTCTGAGAATAAAAACAGCTGGAGCTTGTTAAGGTAATTACACAGGGGAAAGGATAATGTACTGGGAACTCCTCAGAAGAATCTGATTCGTGGTGAGGGGAGAGAGATAAAAGCTCATTTAGGAACGACATGAAAATGCTGCATACGTAGCTGTTTATCAGTAAATATCTGCACTGAGATTAAGAGAAGCAGTAGCTTAATAAATTAAGTACTTCCTGGTATGGATACTGTACTGGTAACTCCCCAAAAGAATCTGGATTGTGCTGAGGGAACAGAGAAAAAAGCTCATTTAGGAACGACATGAACATGCTGCGTAGGTAGCTGCTTATCAGTAAATATCTCCACTGAGATTAAGAAAAGCAGTAGCTTAATAAATTAAGTACTTCCTGGTATGGTTACTGTACTGGTAACTCCCCAAAAGAATCTGGATTTTTGTGAGGGAACAGAGAAAAAAGCTCATTTAGGACCTGCACTTACGAAGGGGTAGGCAGCTGTATATCAGGGGAGTAAAACCTTCTGAGAATAAAAACAGCTGGAGCTTGTTAAGGTAATTACACAGGGGAAAGGATAATGTCCTCGGAACTCCTCAGAAGAATCTGATTTGTCGTGAGGGGAGAGAGATAAAAGCTCATTTAGGAACGACATGAACATGCTGCGTAGGTAGCTGTTTATCACTAAATATCTCCACTGAGATTAAGAAAAGCAGTAGCTTAATAAATTAAGTACTTCCTGGTATGGTTACTGTACTGGTAACTCCCCAAAAGAATGTGGATTGTGGTGAGGGAACAGAGAATAAAGCTCATTTAGGACCTGCACTTACGAAGGGGGTAGGCCAGCTGTATATCAGGGAGTAAACCTTCTGAGAATGAAAACAGCTGGAGCTTGTTAAGGTAATTACAGAGGGGAAAGGATAATGTACTGGGAACTCCTCAGAAGAATCTGATTTGTGGGTGAGGGGAGAGAGATAAAATCTCATTTAGGAACGACATGAACATGCTGCATACGTTCCTGTTTATCAGTAAATATCTCCACTGAGATTAAGAAAAGCAGTAGATTAATAAATCAAGTACTTCCTGGTTATGGATACTGTACTGGTAACTCCCCCAAAAGAATCTGGATTGTGGTGAAGGAACAGAGAAAAAAGCTCATTTAGGAACGACATGAACATGCTGCGTAGGTAGCTGCTTATCAGTAAATATCTCCACTGAGATTAAGAAAAGCACTAGCTTAATAAATTAAGTACTTCCTGGTATGGTTACTGTACTGATAACTCCCCAAAAGAATCTGGATTGTGGTGAGGGAACAGAGAAAAAAGCTCATTTAGGACCTGCACTTACGAAGGGGGTAGGCAGCTGTATATCAGGGAGTAAACCTTCTGAGAATAAAAACAGCTGGAGCTTGTTAAGGTAATTACACAGGGGAAAGGATAATGTACTAGTAACTCCCCAAAGAATCTGGTTGTGGTGTGGGAACAGAGAAAAAAGCTCATTTAGGACCTGCACTTACGAAGGGGGTAGGCAGCTGTATATCAGGGAGTAAACCTTCTGAGAATAAAAACAGCTGGAGCTTTTTAAGGTAATTACACACAGGAAGGATAATGTACTGGGAACTCCTCAGAAGAATCTGATTTGTGGTGAGGGGAGAGAGATAAAAGCTTATTTAGGAACGACATGAACATGCTGCGTAGGTAGCTGTTTATCAGTAAATATCTCCACTGAGATTAAGAAAAGCAGTAGCTTAATAAATTAAGAACTTCCTGATATGGTTTCTGTACTGGTAACTCCCCAAAAGAATCTGATTGTGGTGAGGGAACAGAGAAAAAAGCTCATTTAGGACCTGCACTTACGAAGGGGTTAGGCAGCTGTATATCAGGGATTATCGCTTCTGAGGATAAAAACAGCTGGAGCTTGTTAAGGTAATTACACAAGGGAAAGGATAATGTACTGGAACTCTCAGAAGAATCTGATTCGTGGTGTGGGGAGAGAGATAAAAGCTCATTTAGGAACGACATGAACATGCTGCATACGTAGCTGTTTATCAGTAAATATCGCCACTGAGATTAAGAAAAGCAGTAGCTTAATAAATTAAGTACTTCCTGGTATGGATACTGTACTGGTAACTCCCCAAAAGAATCTGGATTGTGGTGAGGGAACAGAGAAAATAGCTCATTTAGGAACGACATGAACATGCTGCGTAGGTAGCTGCTTATCAGTAAATATCTCCATTGAGATTAAGAAAAGCACTAGCTTAATAAATTAAGTACTTCCTGGTATGGTTACTGTACTGATAACTCCCCAAAAGAATCTGGATTGTGGTGAGGGAACAGAGAAAAAAGCTCATTTAGGACCTGCACTTACGAAGGGGGTAGGCAGCTGTATATCAGGGAGTAAACATTCTGAAAATAAAAACAGCTGGAGCTTGTTAAGGTAATTACACAGGGGAAAGGATAATGTACTAGTAACTCCCCAAAGAATCTGGTTGTGGTGAGGGAACAGAGAAAATAGCTCATTTAGGACCTGCACTTACGAAGGGGGTATGCAGCTGTATATCAGGGAGTAAACCTTCTGAGAATAAAAACAGCTGGAGCTTTTTAAGGTAATTACACACAGGAAGGATAATGTACTGGGAACTCCTCAGAAGAATCTGATTTGTGGTGATGGGAGAGAGATAAATGCTCATTTAAGAAGGACATGAACATGCTGCGTAGGTAGCTGTTTATCAGTAAATATCTCCACTGAGATTAAGAAAAGCAGTAGCTTAATAAATTAAAGTACTTCCTGGTATGGTTACTTTACTGGTAACTCCCCAAAAGAATCTGGATTGTGGTGAGGGAACAGAGAAAAAAGCTCATTTAGGACCTGCACTTACGAAGGGGTAGGCAGCTGTATATCAGGGAGTAAACCTTCTGAGAATAAAAACTGCTGGAGCTTGTTAAGGTAATTACAGAGGGGAAAGGATAATGTACTGGGAACTCCTCAGAAGAATCTGATTTGTCGTGAGGGGGAGAGAGATAAAAGCTCATTTAGGGACGACGATGAACATGCTGCATACGTTCCTGTTTATCAGTAAATATCTAAACTGAGATTAAGAAAAGCAGTAGCTTAATAAATTAAGTACTTCCTGGTATGGTTACTGTACTGGTAACTCCCCAAAGAATCTGTTGTGGTGAGGGAACAGAGAAAAAAGCTCATTTAGGACCTGCACTTACGAAGGGGGTAGGCAGCTGTATATCAGGGCTGAGAATAAAAACAGCTGGAGCTTGTTAAGGT
>NW_025960994.1:0-49664 GCF_023159225.1 Perognathus longimembris pacificus
CTGTTCCCTCACCACAATCCAGATTCTTTGGGGAGTTACCATTACAGTATCCATACCAGGAAGTACTTAATTTATTAAGCTACTGCTTTTCTAATCTCAGTGGAGATATTTACTGATAAACAGCTACCTACGCAGCATGTTCATGTCGTTCCTAAATGAGATTTTATCTCTCTCCCCTCACCACAAATCAGATTCTTCTGAGGAGTTCCCAGTACATTATCCTTTCCCCTGTGTAATTACCTTAACAAGCTCCAGCTATTTTTATTCTCAGAAGCGATACTCCCTGATATACAGCTGCCTAACCCCTTCGTAAGTGCAGGTCCTAAATGAGCTTTTTTCTCTGTTCCCTCACCACAATCCAGATTCTTTTGGGGAGTTACCAGTACAGTATCCATACCAGGAAGTACTTAATTTATTACGCTACTGCTTTTCTTAATCTCAGTGGAGATATTTACTGATAAACAGCTACCCACGCAGCATGTTCATGTCGTTCCTAAATGAGCTTTTATCTCTCTCCCCTCACCACAAATCAGATTCTTCTGAGGAGTTCCCAGTACATTATCCTTTCCCCTGTGTAATTACCTTAACAAGCTCCAGCTGTTTGTATTCTCAGAAGGTTTACTGCCTGATATACAGCTGCCTACCCCTTTCGTAAGTGCAGGTCCTAAATGAGCTTTTTTCTCTGTTGCCTCACCACAATCCAGATTCTTTTGGGGAGTTACCAGTACAGTAACCATACCAGGAAGTACTTAATTTATTAAGCTACTGCTTTTCTTAATCTCAGTGGAGATATTTACTGACAAACATCTACCTACGCAGTACGTTCATGTCGTACCTAAATGAGCTTTTTTCTCTGTTCCCTCACCACAATCCAGATTCTTTGGGGAGTTACCATTACAGGATCCATACCAGGAAGTACTTAATTTATTAAGCTACTGCTTTTCTTAATCTCAGTGGAGATATTTACTGATAAACAGCTACCTAACCAGCATGTTCATGTCGTTCCTAAATGAGCTTTTATCTCTCTCCCCTCACCACAAATCAGATTCTTCTCAGGAGTTCCCCGTACATTATCCTTTCCCCTATGTAATTACCTTAACAAGCTCCAGCTATTTTTATTCTCACAATCGATACTCCCTGATATACAGCTGCCTACCCCTTCGTAAGTGCAGGTCCTAAATGAGCTTTTTTCTCTGTTCCCTCACCACAATCCAGATTCTTTTGGGGAGTTACCAGTACAGTAACCATACCAGGAGGTACTTAATTTATTAAGCTACTGCTTTTCTTAATCTCAGTGGAGATATTTACTGATAAACAGCTACCTAAGCAGCATGTTCATGTCGTTACTTAATGAGCTTTTATCTCTCTCCCCTCACCACAATTCAGATTCTTCTGAGGAGTTCCCAGTACATTATCCTTTCCCCTGTGTAATTCCCTTAACAAGCTCCAGCTGTTTTTATTCTCAGAAGGTTTACTCCCTGATATACAGCTGCCTACCCCCTTCGTAAATGCAGGTCCTAAATGAGCTTTTTTCTCTGTTCCCTCACCACAATCCAGGTTCTTTTGGGGAGTTACCAGTACAGTAACTATACCAGGAAGTAGTTAATTTATTAAGCTACTGCTTTTCTTAATCTCAGTGGAGATATTTACTGATAAACTGCTACCTACGCAGCATGTTCATGTCGTTCCTAAAGGAGCTTTTATCTCTCTCCCCTCACCACAAATCTGATTCTTCTGAGGAGTTCCCAGTACATTATCCCTTCCCCTGTGTAATTACCTTAACAAGCTCCAGCTGTTTTTATTCTCCGAAGGTTTACTCCCTGATATACAGCTGCCTACCCCCTTCATATGTGCAGGTCCTAAATGAGCTTTTTACTCTGTTCCCTCACCACAATCCAGATTCTTTTGGGGAGTTACCGGTACAGTAACCATACCAGGAAGTACTTAATTTATTAAGCTACTGCTTTTCTTAATCTCAGTGGAGATATTTACTGATAAACATCTACCTACGCAGCACGTTCATGTCGTTCCTAAATGAGCTTTTTTCTCTGTTCCCTCACCACAATCCAGATTCTTTTGGGGAGTTACCAGTACAGTAACCATACCAGGAAGTACTTAATTTATTAAGCTACTGCTTTTCTTAATCTCAGTGGAGATATTTACTGATAAACATCTACCTACGCAGCACGTTCATGTCGTTCCTAAATGAGCTTTTTTCTCTGTTCCCTCACCACAATCCAGATTCTTTGGGGAGTTACCATTACAGTATCCATACCAGGAAGTACTTAATTTATTAAGCTACTGCTTTTCTTAATCTCAGTGGAGATATTTACTGATAAACAGCTACCTAACCAGCATGTTCATGTTGTTCCTAAATGAGCTTTTATCTCTCTCCCCTCACCACAAATCAGATTCTTCTGAGGAGTTCCAAGTACATTATCCTTTCCCTGTGTAATTACCTTAACAAGCTCCAGCTATTTTTATTCTCAGAAGCGATACTCCCTGATATACAGCTGCCTAACCCCTTCGTAAGTGCAGGTCCTAAATGAGCTTTTTTCTCTGTTCCCTCACCACAATCCAGATTCTTTTGGGGAGTTACCAGTACAGTAACCATACCAGGAATTACTTAATTTATTAAGCTACTGCTTTTCTTAATCTCAGTGGAGATACTTACTGATAAACAGCTACCTACGCAGCACGTTCATGTCGTTCCTTAATGAGCTTTTGTCTCTCTCCCCTCAACACACATCAGATTCTTCTGAGGAGTTCCCAGTACATTATCCTTTCCCCTGTGTAATTACCTTAACAAGCTCCGGCTGTTTTTATTCTCAGAAGGTTTACTCCCTCATATACAACTGCCTACCCCCTTCGTAAGTGCCTTTTCCTAAATGAGCTTTTTTCTCTGTTCCCTCACCAAAATCCAGATTCTTTTGGGGAGTTACCTGTACAGTAACCATACCAGGAAGTACTTAATTTATTAAGCTATTGCTTTTCTTAATCTCAGTGGAGATCTTTACTGATAAACAGCTACCTACGCAGCATGTTCATGTCGTTCCTAAATGAGATTTTATCTCTCTCCCCTCACCACAAATCAGATTCTTCTGAGGAGTTCCCAGTACATTATCCTTTTCCCTGTGTAATTACCTTAACAAGCTCCAGCTATTTTTATTCTCAGAAGCGATACTCCCTGATATACAGCTGCCTAACCCCTTCGTAAGTGCAGGTCCTAAATGAGCTTTTTTCTCTGTTCCCTCACCACAATCCAGATTCTTTTGGGGAGTTACCAGTACAGTATCCATACCAGGAAGTACTTAATTTATTACGCTACTGCTTTTCTTAATCTCAGTGGAGATATTTACTGATAAACAGCTACGTATGCGGCATATACATGTCGTTCCTAAATGAGCTTTTATCTCTCTCCCCTCACCACAAATCAGATTCTTCTGAGGAGTTCCCAGTACATTATACTTTCCCATGTGTAATTACCTTAACAAGCTCCAGCTGTTTTTATTCTCAGAATGTTTACTCCCTGATATACAGCTGCCTACGCCCTTCGTAAGTGCAGTTCCTAAAAGAGCTTTTTTCTCTGTTCCCTCACGACAATCCAGATTCCTTTGGGGAGTTACCAGTACAGTAACCATATTAGGAAGTACTTAATTTATTAAGCTACTGCTTTTCTTAATCTCAGTGGAGATATTTACTGATAAACAGCTACCTACGCAGCATGTTCATGTCGTACCTAAATGAGCTTTTTTCTCTGTTCCCTCACCACAATCCAGATTCTTTTGGGGAGTTACCAGTACAGTAACCATACCAGGAATTACTTAATTTATTAAACTACTGCTTTTCTTAATTTCAGTGGAGATATTTACTGATAAACAGCTACCTAAGCAGCATGTTCATATCGTTCCTAAATGAGCTTTTTTCTCTCTCCCCTCACCACAAATCAGATTCTTCTGAGGAGTTCCCAGTACATTATCCTTTCCCCTGTGTAATTACCTTAACAAGCTCCAGCTGTTTTTATTCTCAGAAGGTTTACTCCCTGATATACAGCTGCCTACCCCCTTCCTAAGTGCAGTTCCTAAATGAGCTTTTTTCTCTGTTCCCTCACGACAATCCAGATTCTTTTGGGGAGTTACCAGTACAGTAACCATACCAGAAGTACTTAATTTATTAAGCTACTGCTTTTCTTAATCTCAGTGGAGATATTTACTGATAAACAGCTACCTACGCAGCGTGTTCATGTCGTACCTAATGAGCTTTTTTCTCTGTTCCCTCACCACAATCCAGATTCTTTTGGGGAGTTACCAGTACAGTAACCATACCAGGAATTACTTAATTTATTAAGCTACTGCTTTTCTTAATCTCAGTGGAGATATTTACTGATAAACAGCTACCTACGCAGCATGTTCATGTCGTTTCTAAAGGAGCTTTTATGTCTCTCCCCTCACCACAAATCAGATTCTTCTGAGGAGTTCCCAGTACATTATCCTTTCCCCTGTGTAATTACCTTAACAAGCTCCAGCTGTTTTTTATTGTCAGAAGGTTTACTCCCTGATATACAGCTGCCTACCCCCTTCGTAAGTGCAGGTCCTAAATGAGCTTTTTTCTCTGTTCCCTCACCACAATCCAGATTCTTTTGGGGAGTTACCAGTACAGTAACCATACCAGGAAGTACTTAATTTATTAAGCTACTGCTTTTCTTAATTTCAGTGGAGATATTTACTGATAAACAGCTACCTAAGCAGCATGTTGATATCGTTCCTAAATGAGCTTTTTTCTCTCTCCCCTCACCACAAATCAGATTCTTCTGAGGAGTTCCCAGTACATTATCCTTTCCCCTGTGTAATTACCTTAACAAGCTCCAGCTGTTTTTATTCTCAGAAGGTTTACTCCCTGATATACAGCTGCCTAACCCCTTCGTAAGTGCAGGTCCTAAATGAGCTTTTTTCTCTGTTCCCTCACCACAATACAGATTCTTTTGGGGAGTTAAGAGTACAGTAACCATACCAGGAAGTACTTAATTTATTAAGCTACTGCTTTTCTTAATCTCAGTGGAGATATTTACTGATAAACAGCTACCCACGCAGCATGTTCATGTCGTTCCTAAATGAGCTTTTATCTCTCTCCACTCACCACAAATCAGATTCTTCTGAGGAGTTCCCAGTACATTATCCTTTCCCCTGTGTAATTACCTTAACAAGCTCCAGCTGTTTGTATCCTCAGAAGGTTTACTGCCTGATATACAGCTGCCTACCCCTTTCGTAAGTGCAGGTCCTAAATGAGCTTTTTTCTCTGTTGCCTCACCACAATCCAGATTCTTTTGGGGAGTTACCAGTACAGTAACCATACCAGGAAGTACTTAATTTATTAAGCTACTGCTTTTCTTAATCTCAGTGGAGATATTTACTGATAAACATCTACCTACGCAGTACGTTCATGTCGTTCCTAAATGAGCTTTTTTCTCTGTTCCCTCACCACAATCCAGATTCTTTGGGGAGTTACCATTACAGGATCCATACCAGGAAGTACTTAATTTATTAAGCTACTGCTTTTCTTAATCTCAGTGGAGATATTTACTGATAAACAGCTACCTAACCAGCATGTTCATGTCGTTCCTAAATGAGCTTTTATCTCTCTCCCCTCACCACAAATCAGATTCTTCTCAGGAGTTCCCCGTACATTATCCTTTCCCCTATGTAATTACCTTAACAAGCTCCAGCTATTTTTATTCTCACAATCGATACTCCCTGATATACAGCTGCCTACCCCTTCGTAAGTGCAGGTCCTAAATGAGCTTTTTTCTCTGTTCCCTCACCACAATCCAGATTCTTTTGGGGAGTTACCAGTACAGTAACCATACCAGGAGGTACTTAATTTATTAAGCTACTGCTTTTCTTAATCTCAGTGGAGATATTTACTGATAAACAGCTACCTAAGCAGCATGTTCATGTCGTTACTTAATGAGCTTTTATCTCTCTCCCCTCACCACAATTCAGATTCTTCTGAGGAGTTCCCAGTACATTATCCTTTCCCCTGTGTAATTCCCTTAACAAGCTCCAGCTGTTTTTATTCTCAGAAGGTTTACTCCCTGATATACAGCTGCCTACCCCCTTCGTAAGTGCAGGTCCTAAATGAGCTTTTTTCTCTGTTCCCTCACCACAATCCAGGTTCTTTTGGGGAGTTACCAGTACAGTAACTATACCAGGAAGTAGTTAATTTATTAAGCTACTGCTTTTCTTAATCTCAGTGGAGATATTTACTGATAAACTGCTACCTACGCAGCATGTTCATGTCGTTCCTAAAGGAGCTTTTATCTCTCTCCCCTCACCACAAATCTGATTCTTCTGAGGAGTTCCCAGTACATTATCCCTTCCCCTGTGTAATTACCTTAACAAGCTCCAGCTGTTTTTATTCTCCGAAGGTTTACTCCCTGATATACAGCTGCCTACCCCCTTCATATGTGCAGGTCCTAAATGAGCTTTTTACTCTGTTCCCTCACCACAATCCAGATTCTTTTGGGGAGTTACCAGTACAGTAACCATACCAGGAAGTACTTAATTTATTAAGCTACTGCTTTTCTTAATCTCAGTGGAGATATTTACTGATAAACATCTACCTACGCAGCACGTTCATGTCGTTCCTAAATGAGCTTTTTTCTCTGTTCCCTCACCACAATCCAGATTCTTTTCGGGAGTTACCAGTACAGTAACCATACCAGGAAGTACTTAATTTATTAAGCTACTGCTTTTCTTAATCTCAGTGGAGATATTTACTGATAAACATCTACCTACGCAGCACGTTCATGTCGTTCCTAAATGAGCTTTTTTCTCTGTTCCCTCACCACAATCCAGATTCTTTGGGGAGTTACCATTACAGTATCCATACCAGGAAGTACTTAATTTATTAAGCTACTGCTTTTCTTAATCTCAGTGGAGATATTTACTGATAAACAGCTACCTAACCAGCATGTTCATGTTGTTCCTAAATGAGCTTTTATCTCTCTCCCCTCACCACAAATCAGATTCTTCTGAGGAGTTCCAAGTACATTATCCTTTCCCCTGTGTAATTACCTTAACAAGCTCCAGCTATTTTTATTCTCAGAAGCGATACTCCCTGATATACAGCTGCCTAACCCCTTCGTAAGTGCAGGTCCTAAATGAGCTTTTTTCTCTGTTCCCTCACCACAATCCAGATTCTTTTGGGGAGTTACCAGTACAGTATCCATACCAGGAAGTACTTAATTTATTACGCTACTGCTTTTCTTAATCTCAGTGGAGATATTTACTGATAAACAGCTACGTATGCGGCATGTTCATGTCGTTCATAAATGAGCTTTTATCTCTCTCCCCTCACCACAAATCAGATTCTTCTGAGGAGTTCCCAGTACATTATCCTTTCCCATGTGTAATTACCTTAACAAGCTCCAGCTGTTTTTATTCTCAGAATGTTTACTCCCTGATATACAGCTGCCTACCCCCTTCGTAAGTGCAGTTCATAAATGAGCTTTTTTCTCTGTTCCCTCACGACAATCCAGATTCTTTTCGGGAGTTACCAGTACAGTAACCATACCAGGAAGTACTTAATTTATTAAGCTACTGCTTTTCTTAATCTCAGTGGAGATATTTACTGATAAACAGCTACCTACGCAGCATGTTCATGTCGTACCTAAATGAGCTTTTTTCTCTGTTCCCTCACCACAATCCAGATTCTTTTGGGGAGTTACCAGTACAGTAACCATACCAGGAATTACTTAATTTATTAAGCTACTGCTTTTCTTAATCTCAGTGGAGATACTTACTGATAAACAGCTACCTACGCAGCACGTTCATGTCGTTCCTTAATGAGCTTTTGTCTCTCTCCCCTCAACACACATCAGATTCTTCTGAGGAGTTCCCAGTACATTATCCTTTCCCCTGTGTAATTACCTTAACAAGCTCCGGCTGTTTTTATTCTCAGAAGGTTTACTCCCTCATATACAACTGCCTACCCCCTTCGTAAGTGCCTTTTCCTAAATGAGCTTTTTTCTCTGTTCCCTCACCAAAATCCAGATTCTTTTGGGGAGTTACCTGTACAGTAACCATACCAGGAAGTACTTAATTTATTAAGCTATTGCTTTTCTTAATCTCAGTGGAGATCTTTACTGATAAACAGCTACCTACGCAGCATGTTCATGTCGTTCCTAAATGAGCTTTTATCTCTGTCCCCTCACCACAAATCAGATTCTTCTGAGGAGTTCCCAGTACATTATCCTTTCCCATGTGTAATTACCTTAACAAGGTCCAGCTGTTTTTATTCTCAGAAGGTTAACTCCCTGATATACAGCTGCCTACCCCCTTCGTAAGTGCAGGTCCTAAATGAGCTTTTTTCTCTGTTCCCTCACCACAATCCAGATTCTTTTGGGAAGTTACCAGTACAGTAACCATACCAGGAAGTACTTAATTTATTAAGCTACTGCTTTTCTTAATCTCAGTGGAGATATTTACTGATAAACAGCTACCTACACAGCATGTTCATGTCGTTCCTAAATGAGCTTTTATCTCTCTCCCCTCACCACAAATCAGATTCTTCTGAGGAGTTCCCAGTACATTATCCTTTCCCCTGTGTAATTATCTTAACAAGCTCCAGCTGTTTTTATTCTCAGAAGGTTTACTCCCTGATATACAACTGCGTACCCCCTTCGTAAGTGCAGGTCCTAAATGAGCTTTTTTCTCTGTTCCCTCACCACAATTCAGATTCTTTTGGGGAGTTACCAGTACAGTAACCATACCAGGAAGTACTTAATTTATTAAGCTACTGCTTTTCTTAATCTAAGTGGAGATATTTACTGATAAACAGGTACCTACGCAGCATGTTCATGTCGTTCCTAAATGAGCTTTTATCTCTCTCCCCTAACCACAAATCAGATTCTTCTGAGGAGTTCCCAGTACATTATCCTTACCCGTGTGTAATTACCTTAACAAGCTCCAGCTGTTTTTATTCTCCGAAGGTTTACTCCCTGATATACAGCTGCCTACCCCCTTCGTAAGTGCAGGTCCTAAATGCGCTTTTTTCTCTGTTCCCTCACCACAATCCAGATTCTTTTGGGGAGTTACCAGTACAGTAACCATACCAGGAAGTACTTAATTTATTAAGCTAGTGCTTTTCTTAATCTCAGTGGAGATATTTACTGATAAACAGCTACCTACGCAGCATGTTCATGTCGTTCATAAATGAGCTTTTATCTCTCTCCCCTCACCACAAATCAGATTCTTCTGAGGAGTTCCCAGTACACTATCCTTTCCCCTGTGTAATTACCTTAATAAGCTCCAGGTGTTTTTATTCTCAGAATGTTTACTCCCTGATATACAGCTGCCTACACACTTCGTAAGTGCAGGTCCTAAATGAGCTTTTTTCTCTGTTCCCTCACCACAATCCAGATTCTTTGGGGAGTTACCAGTACAGTAACAATACCAGGAAGTACTTAAAATATTAAGCTACTGCTTTTCTTAATCTCAGTGGATATATTTACTGATAAACTGCTACCTACGCAGCATGTTCATGTCGTTCCTAAATGAGCTTTTATCTCTCTCCCCTCACCACAATTCAGATTCTTCTGAGGAGTTCCCAGTACATTATCCTTTCCCCTGTGTAATTACCTTAACAAGCTCCAGCTGTTTTTATTCTCAGAAGGTTTACTCCCTGATATACAGCTGCCTACCCCCTTCGTAAGTGAAGGTCCTAAATGAGCTTTTTTCTCTGTTCCCTCACCACAATCCAGATTCTTTTGGGGAGTTACCAGTACAGTAACCATACCAGGAAGTACTTAATTTATTAAGCTACTGCTTTTCTTAATCTCAGTGGAGATATTTACTGATAAACAGCTACCTACGCAGCATGTTCATGTCGTTCCTAAATGAGCTTTTATCTCTCTCCCCTCACCACAAATCAGATTCTTCTGAGGAGTTCCCAGTACATTATCCTTTCCCCTGTGTAATTACCTTAACAAGCTCCAGCTGTTTTTATTCTCAGAAGGTTTACTCCCTGATATACATCTGCCTACCCCCTTCGTAAGTGCAGATCCTAAATGAGCTTTTTTCTCTGTTCCCTCACCACAATCCAGATTCTTTTGGGGCGTTACCAGTACAGTAACCATACCAGGAAGTACTTAATTTATTAAGCTACTGCTTTTCTTAATCTCAATGGAGATATTTACTGATAAACAGCTACCTACGCAGCATTTCCATGTCGTTCCTAAATGAGCTTTTATCTCTCTCCCCTCACCACAAATCAGATTCTTCTGACGAGTTCCCAGTACATTATAATTTCCCCTGTGTAATTATCTTAACAAGCTCCAGCTGTTTTTATTCTCAGAAGGTTTACTCCCTGATATACAGCTGCCTACCCCCTTCGTAAGTTCAGGTCCTAAATGAGCTTTTTTCTCTGTTCCCTCACCACAATCCAGATTATTTTGGGGAGTTACCAGTACAGTAACCATACCAGGAAGTACTTAATTTATTAAGCTACTGCTTTTCTTAATCTCAGTGGAGATATTTACTGATAAAAAGCTACCTACGCAGCATGTTCATGTCGTTCCTAAATGAGCTTTTATCTCTCTCCCTCAACACACATCAGATTCTTCTGAGGAGTTCCCAGTACATTATCCTTTCCCCTGTGTAATTACCTTAACAAGCTCCAGCTGTTTTTATTCTCAGAAGGTTTACTCCCTCATATACAGCTGCCTACCCCCTTCGTAAGTGCAGGGCCTAAATGTGCTTTTTTCTCTGTTCCCTCACCACAATCCAGATTCTTTTGGGGAGTTACCAGTACAGTAACCATACCAGGAAGTACTTAATTTATTAAGCTACTGCTTTTCTTAATCTCAATGGAGATATTTACTGATAAACAGCTACCTAACCAGCATGTTCATGTTGTTCCTAAATGAGCTTTTATCTCTCTCCCCTCACCACAAATCAGATTCTTCTGAGGAGTTACAAGTACATTATCCTTTCCCCTGTGTAATTACCTTAACAAGCTCCAGCTATTTTTATTCTCAGAAGCGATACTCCCTGATATACAGCTGCCTAACCCCTTCGTAAGTGCAGGTCCTAAATGAGCTTTTTTCTCTGTTCCCTCACCACAATCCAGATTCTTTTGGGGAGTTACCTGTACAGTATCCATACCAGGAAGTACTTAATTTATTACGCTACTGCTTTTCTTAATCTCAGTGGAGATATTTACTGATAAACAGCTACGTATGCGGCATGTTCATGTCGTTCCTAAATGAGCTTTTATCTCTCTCCCCTCACCACAAATCAGATTCTTCTGAGGAGTTCCCAGTACATTATCCTTTCCCATGTGTAATTACCTTAACAAGCTCCAGCTGTTTTTATTCTCAGAATGTTTACTCCCTGATATACAGCTGCCTACCCCCTTCGTAAGTGCAGTTCATAAATGAGCTTTTTTCTCTGTTCCCTCACGACAATCCAGATTCTTTTGGGGAGTTACCAGTACAGTAACCATACCAGGAAGTACTTAATTTATTAAGCTACTGCTTTTCTTAATCTCAGTGGAGATATTTACTGATAAACAGCTACCTACGCAGCATGTTCATGTCGTACCTAAATGAGCTTTTTTCTCTGTTCCCTCACCACAATCCAGATTCTTTTGGGGAGTTACCAGTACAGTAACCATACCAGGAATTACTTAATTTATTAAGCTACTGCTTTTCTTAATCTCAGTGGAGATACTTACTGATAAACAGCTACCTACGCAGCACCTTCATGTCGTTCCTAAATGAGCTTTTGTCTCTCTCCCCTCAACACACATCAGATTCTTCTGAGGAGTTCCCAGTACATTATCCTTTCCCCTGTGTAATTACCTTAACAAGCTCCGGCTGTTTTTATTCTCAGAAGGTTTGCTCCCTCATATACAGCTGCCTACCCCCTTCGTAAGTTCCTTTTCCTAAATGAGCTTTTTTCTCTGTTCCCTCACCACAATCCAGATTCTTTTGGGGAGTTACCTGTACAGTAACCATACCAGGAAGTACTTAATTTATTAAGCTATTGCTTTTCTTAATCTCAGTGGAGATCTTTACTGATAAACAGCTACCTACGCAGCATGTTCATGTCGTTCCTAAATGAGCTTTTTTCTCTGTCCCCTCACCACAAATCAGATTCTTCTGAGGAGTTCCCAGTACATTATCCTTTCCCATGTGTAATTACCTTAACAAGGTCCAGCTGTTTTTATTCTCAGAAGGTTAACTCCCTGATATACAGCTGCCTACCCCCTTCGTAAGTGCAGGTCCTAAATGCGCTTTTTTCTCTGTTCCCTCACCACAATCCAGATTCTTTTGGGGAGTTACCAGTACAGTAACCATACCAGGAAGTACTTAATTTATTAAGCTAGTGCTTTTCTTAATCTCAGTGGAGATATTTACTGATAAACAGCTACCTACGCAGCATGTTCATGTCGTTCCTAAATGAGCTTTTATCTCTCTCCCCTCACCACAAATCAGATTCTTCTGAGGAGTTCCCAGTACATTATCCTTTCCCCTGTGTAATTACCTTAATAAGCTCCAGGTGTTTTTATTCTCAGAATGTTTACTCCCTGATATACAGCTGCCTACCCACTTCGTAAGTGCAGGTCCTAAATGAGCTTTTTTCTCTGTTCCCTCACCACAATCCAGATTCTTTGGGGAGTTACCAGTACAGTAACCATACCAGGAAGTACTTAAAATATTAAGCTACTGCTTTTCTTAATCTCAGTGGATATATTTACTGATAAACTGCTACCTACGCAGCATGTTCATGTCGTTCCTAAATGAGCTTTTATCTCTCTCCCTCAACACACATCAGATTCTTCTGAGGAGTTCCCAGTACATTATCCTTTCCCCTGTGTAATTACCTTAACAAGCTCCAGCTGTTTTTATTCTCAGAAGGTTTACTCCCTCATATACAGATGCCTACCCCCTTCGTAAGTGCAGGGCCTAAATGTGCTTTTTTCTCTGTTCCCTCACCACAATCCAGATTCTTTTGGGGAGTTACCAGTACAGTAACCATACCAGGAAGTACTTAATTTATTAAGCTATTGCTTTTCTTAATCTCAGTGGAGATCTTTACTGATAAACAGCTACCTACGCAGCATGTTCATGTCGTTCCTAAATGAGCTTTTATCTGTGTCCCCTCACCACAAATCAGATTCTTCTGAGGAGTTCCCAGTACATTATCCTTTCCCCTGTGTAATTACCTTAACAAGGTCCAGCTGTTTTTATTCTCAGAAGGTTTACTCCCTGATATACAGCTGCCTACCCCCTTCGTAAGTGCAGGTCCTAAATGAGCTTTTTTCTCTGTTCCCTCACCACATTCCAGATTCTTTTGGGGAGTTGCCAGTAGGGTAACCATACCAGGAAGTACTTAATTTATTAAGCTACTGCTTTTCTTAATCTCAGTGGAGATATTTACTGATCAACAGCTACCTACGCAGCATGTTCATGTCGTTCCTAAATGAGCTTTTATCTCTCTCCCCTCACCACAAATCAGATCCTTCTGAGGAGTTCCCAGTACATTATCCTTTTCCCTGTGTAATTACCTTAACAAGCTCCAGCTGTTTTTATTCTCAGAAGGTTTACTCCCTGATATACAGCTGCCTACCCCCTTCATAAGTGCAGGTCCTAAATGAGCTTTTTTCACTGTTCCCTCACCACAATCCAGATTCTCTTGGGGAGTTACCAGTACAGTATCCATAGCAGGAAGTACATAATTTATTAAGCTACTGATTTTCTTAATCTCAGTGGAGATATTTACTAATAAACAGCTATCTACGCAGCATGTTCATGTCGTTCCTAAATGAGCATTTATCTCTCTCCCCTCACCACAAATCAGATTCTTCTAAGGAGTCCCCAGTACATTATGCTTTCCCCTGTGTAATTACCTTAACAATCTCCAGCTGTTTTTATACTCAGAAGCGATACTCCCTGATATACAGCTGCCTACCCCCTTCGTAAGTGCAGGTCCTAAATGAGCTTTTTTCTCTGTTCCCTCACCACAATCCAGATTCTTTTGGGGAGTTACCAATACAGTAACCATACCAGGAAGTACTTAATTTATTAAGCTACTGCTTTTCTTAATCTCAGTGGAGATATTTACTGATAAACATCTACCTACGCAGCACGTTCATGTCGTTCCTAAATGAGCTTTTTTCTCTGTTCCCTCACCACAATCCAGATTCTTTGGGGAGTTACCATTACAGTATCCATACCAGGAAGTACTTAATTTATTAAGCTACTGCTTTTCTTAATCTCAGTGGAGATATTTACTGATAAACAGCTACCTAACCAGCATGTTCATGTTGTTCCTAAATGAGCTTTTATCTCTCTCCCCTCACCACAAATCAGATTTTTCTGAGGAGTTACAAGTACATTATCCTTTCCCCTGTGTAATTACCTTAACAAGCTCCAGCTATTTTTATTCTCAGAAGCGATACTCCCTGATATACAGCTGCCTAACCCCTTCGTAAGTGCAGGTCCTAAATGAGCTTTTTTCTCTGTTCCCTCACCACAATCCTGATTCTTTTGGGGAGTTACCAGTACAGTATCCATACCAGGAAGTACTTAATTTATTACGCTACTGCCTTTCTTAATCTCAGTGGAGATATTTACTGATAAACAGCTACGTATGCGGCATGTTCATGTCGTTCCTAAATGAGCTTTTATCTCTCTCCCCTCACCACAAATCAGATTCTTCTGAGGAGTTCCCAGTACATTATCCTTTCCCATGTGTAATTACCTTAACAAGCTCCAGCTGTTTTTATTCTCAGAATGTTTACTCCGTGATATACAGCTGCCTACCCCCTTCGTAAGTGCAGTTCATAAATGAGCTTTTTTCTCTGTTCCCTCACGACAATCCAGATTCTTTTGGGGAGTTACCAGTACAGTAACCATACCAGGAAGTACTTAATTTATTAAGCTACTGCTTTTCTTAATCTCAGTGGAGATATTTACTGATAAACAGCTACCTACGCAGCATGTTCATGTCGTACCTAAATGAGCTTTTTTCTCTGTTCCCTCACCACAATCCAGATTCTTTTGGGGAGTTACCAGTACAGTAACCATACCAGGAATTACTTAATTTATTAAGCTACTGCTTTTCTTAATCTCAGTGGAGATACTTACTGATAAACAGCTACCTACGCAGCACGTTCATGTCGTTCCTAAATGAGCTTTTGTCTCTCTCCCCTCAACACACATCAGATTCTTCTGAGGAGTTCCCAGTACATTATCCTTTCCCCTGTGTAATTACCTTAACAAGCTCCGGCTGTTTTTATTCTCAGAAGGTTTACTCCCTCATATACAGCTGCCTACCCCCTTCGTAAGTGCCTTTTCCTAAATGAGCTTTTTTCTCTGTTCCCTCACCAAAATCCAGATTCTTTTGGGGAGTTACCTGTACAGTAACCATACCAGGAAGTACTTAATTTATTAAGCTATTGCTTTTCTTAATCTCAGTGGAGATCTTTACTGATAAACAGCTACCTACGCAGCATGTTCATGTCGTTCCTAAAAGAGCTTTTATCTCTGTCCCCTCACCACAAATAAGATTCTTCTGAGGAGTTCCCAGTACATTATCCTTTCCCATGTGTAATTACCTTAACAAGGTCCAGCTGTTTTTATTCTCAGAAGGTTAACTCCCTGATATACAGCTGCCTACCCCCTTCGTAAGTGCAGGTCCTAAATGAGCTTTTTTCTCTGTTCCCTCACCACAATCCAGATTCTTTTGGGGAGTTACCAGTACAGTAACCATACCAGGAAGTACTTAATTTATTAAGCTACTGCTTTTCTTAATCTCAGTGGAGATATTTACTGATAAACAGCTACCTACGCAGCATGTTCATGTCGTTCCTAAATGAGCTTTTATCTCTCTCCCCTCACCACAAATCAGATTCTTCTGAGGAGTTCCCAGTACATTATCCTTTCCCCTGTGTAATTATCTTAACAAGCTCCAGCTGTTTTTATTCTCAGAAGGTTAACTCCCTGATATACAATTGCGTACCCCCTTCGTAAGTGCAGGTCCTAAATGAGCTTTTTTCTCTGTTCCTTCACCACAATTCAGATTCTTTTGGGGAGTTACCAGTACAGTAACCATACCAGGAAGTACTTAATTTATTAAGCTACTGCTTTTCTTAATCTCAGTGGAGATATTTACTGATAAACAGGTACCTACGCAGCATGTTCATGTCGTTCCTAAATGAGCTTTTATCTCTCTCCCCTAACCACAAATCAGATTCTTCTGAGGAGTTCCCAGTACATTATCCTTACCCGTGTGTAATTACCTTAACAAGCTCCAGCTGTTTTTATTCTCCGAAGGTTTACTCCCTGATATACAGCTGCCTACCCCCTTCGTAAGTGCAGGGCGTAAATGAGCTTTTTCTCTGTTCCCTCACCTCAATCCAGATTCTTTTGGGGAGGTACCAGTACAGTAACCATACCAGGAAGTACTTAATTTATTAAGCTACTGCTTTTCTTAATCTCAGTGGAGATATTTACTGATCAACAGCTACCTACGCAGCATGTTCATGTCGTTCCTAAATGAGCTTTTATCTCTCTCCCCTCACCACAAATCAGATTCTTCTGAGGAGTTCCCAGTACATTATCCTTTCCCCTGTGTAATTACCTTAACAATCTCCAGCTGTTTTTCTTCTCAGAAGGTTTACTCCCTGATATACAGCTGCCTACCCCCTTCGTAAGTGCAGGTCCTAAATGAGCTTTTTTCTCGGTTCCCTCACCACAATCCAGATTCTTTGGGGAGTTACCAGTACAGTAACCATACCAAGAAGTACTTAATTTATTAAGCTATTGCTTTTCTTAAACTCAGTGGAGATCTTTACTGATAAACAGCTACCTACGCAGCATGTTCATGTCGTTCCTAAATGAGCTTTTATCTCTCTTCCCTCACCACAACTCAGATTCTTCTGAGGAGTTCCCAGTACATTATCCTTTCCCCTGTGTAATTACCTTAACAAGCTCCAGCTGTTTTTATTCTCAGAAGGTTTACTCCCTGATATACAGCTGCCTACCCCCTTCGTAAGTGCAGGTCCTAAATGCGCTTTTTTCTCTGTTCCCTCACCACAATCCAGATTCTTTTGGGGAGTTACCAGTACAGTAACCATACCAGGAAGTACTTAATTTATTAAGCTAGTGCTTTTCTTAATCTCAGTGGAGATATTTACTGATAAACAGCTACCTATGCAGCATGTTCATGTCGTTCCTAAATGAGCTTTTATCTCTCTCCCCTCACCACAAATCAGATTCTTCTGAGGAGTTCCCAGTACATTATCCTTTCCCCTGTGTAATTACCTTAATAAGCTCCAGGTGTTTTTATTCTCAGAATGTTTACTCCCTGATATACAGCTGCCTACCCACTTCGTAAGTGCAGGTCCTAAATGAGCTTTTTTCTCTGTTCCCTCACCACAATCCAGATTATTTGGGGAGTTACCAGTACAGTAACCATACCAGGAAGTACTTAAAATATTAAGCTACTGCTTTTCTTAATCTCAGTGGATATATTTACTGATAAACTGCTACCTACGCAGCATGTTCATGTCGTTCCTAAATGAGCTTTTATCTCTCTCCCCTCACCACAAATCAGATTCTTCTGAGGAGTTCCCAGTACATTATCCTTTCCCCTGTGTAATTACCTTAACAAGGTCCAGCTGTTTTTATTCTCAGAAGGTTTACTCCCTGATATACAGCTGCCTACCCCCTTCGTAAGTGCAGGTCCTAAATGAGCTTTTTTCTCTGTTCCCTCACCACATTCCAGATTCTTTTGGGGAGTTGCCAGTAGGGTAACCATACCAGGAAGTACTTAATTTATTAAGCTACTGCTTTTCTTAATCTCAGTGGAGATATTTACTGATAAACAGCTACCTACGCAGCATGTTCATGTCGTTCCTAAATGAGCTTTTATCTCTCTCCCCTCACCACAAATCAGATCCTTCTGAGGAGTTCCCAGTACATTATCCTTTTCCCTGTGTAATTACCTTAACAAGCTCCAGCTGTTTTTATTCTCAGAAGGTTTACTCCCTGATATACAGCTGCCTACCCCCTTCATAAGTGCAGGTCCTAAATGAGCTTTTTTCTCTGTTCCCTCACCACAATCCAGATTCTCTTGGGGAGTTACCAGTACAGTATCCATAGCAGGAAGTACATAATTTATTAAGCTACTGCTTTTCTTAATCTCAGTGGAGATATTTACTGATAAACAGCTATCTACGCAGCATGTTCATGTCGTTCCTAAATGAGCATTTATCTCTCTCCCCTCACCACAAATCAGATTCTTCTAAGGAGTCCCCAGTACATTATGCTTTCCCCTGTGTAATTACCTTAACAATCTCCAGCTGTTTTTATACTCAGAAGCGATACTCCCTGAAATACAGCTCCCTACCCCCTTCGTAAGTGCAGGTCCTAAATGAGCTTTTTTCTCTGTTCCCTCACCACAATCCAGATTGTTTTGGGGAGTTACCAGTACAGTAAACATACCTGGAAGTACATAATTTTTTAAGCTACTGCTTTTCTTAATCTCAGTGGCGATATTTACTGATAAACCGCTACCTAAGCAGCATGTTCATGTCGTTCCTAAATGAGCTTTTATCTCTCTCCCCTCACCACAAATCAGATTCTTCTGAGGAGTTCCAAGTACACTATCCTTTCCCCTGTGTAATTACCTTAACAAGCTCCAGCTCTTTTTATTCTCAGAAGGTTTACTCCCTGATATACAGCTACCTACCCCCTTCGTAAGTCCAGGTAATAATTGAGCTTTTTTCACTGTTCCCTCACCACAATCCAGATTCTTTTGGGGAGTTTCCTGTACAGTAACCATACCAAGAAATACTTAATTTATTAAGCTACTGCTTTTCTCAATCTCAGTGGAGATATTTACTGATAAACAGCTACCTATGCAGCATTTTCATGTCGTTCCTAAATGAGCTTTTATCTCTCTCCCCTCACCACAAATCAGATTCTTCTGAGGAATTCCCAGTACATTATCCTTTCCCCTGTGTAATTACCTTAACAAGATCCAGGTGTTTTTATTCTCAGAAGGGATACTCCCTGATATACAGCTGCCTACCCCCTTCGTAAGTGCAGGTCCTAAATGAGCTTTTTTCTGTTCCCTCACCACAATCCAGATTCTTTTGGGGAGTTGCCAGTACAGTAACCATACCAGGAAGTACTTAATTTATTAAGCTACTGCTTTTCTTAATCTCAGTGGAGATATTTACTCTTAAACAGCTACCTACGCAGCATGTTCATGTCGTTCATAAATGATCTTTTATCTCTCTCCCCTCACCACAAATCAGGTTCTTCTGAGGAGTACCCAGTACACTATCCTTTCCCCTGTGTAAGTACCTTAACAAGCTCCAGCTGTTTTTATTCTCAGAAGGTTTACTCCCTGATATACAGCTGCCTACCCACTTCGTAATTGCAGGTCCTAAGTGAGATTTTTTCTCTGTTCCCTCACCACAATAGAGATTCTTTGGGGAGTTACCAGTAGAGTAACCATACCAGGAAGTACGTAATTTATTAAGCTACTGCTTTTCTTAATCTCAGTGGAGATATTTACTGATAAACAGCTACCTATGCAGCATGTTCTTTTCGTTCCTATATGTGCTTTTATCTCTCTCCCCTCGCCACAAATCAGAATCTTCTGATGAGTTCCCAGTACATTATCCTTTCCCCTGTGTAATTACCTTAACAAGCTCCAGCTGTTTTTATTCTCAGAAGGTTTACTCCCTGATATACAGGTGCCTACCACCTTCATAAGTGCAGGTCCTATACGAGCTTTTTTCTCTGTTCCCTCACCACAATCCAGATTTGTTTGGGTAGTTACCAGTACAGTAACCATACCAGGAAGTACTTAATTTATTAAGCTACTGCTTTTCTTAATCTCAGTGGAGATATTTACTGATAAACAGCTACCTACGCAGCATATTCATGTCGTTCCTAAATGAGCTTTTATCTCTCTCCCCTCAACACAAATCAGATTCTTCTGAGGAGTTCCCAGTACATTATCCTTTCCCCTCTGTAATTACCTTAACAAGCTCCAGCTGTTTTTATTCTCAGAAGGGATACTCCCTGATATACAGCTGCCTACCCCTTCGTAAGTGCAGGTCCTAAATGAGCTTTTATCTCTGTTCCCTCACCACAATCCAGATTCTTTTGGGGAGTTACCAGTACAGTAACCATACCAGGAAGTACTTAATTTATTAAGCTACTGCTTTTCTTAATCTCAGTGGAGATATTTACTGATAAACAGCTACCTACGCAGCATGTTCATGTCGTTCCTAAATGAGCTTTTATCTCTCTCCCCTCACCACAAATCAGATTCTTCTGAGGAGTTCCCAGTACATTATCCTGTCCCCTGTGTAATTACCTTAACAAGCTCCAGCTGTTTTTATTCTCAGAAGGTTTACTCCCTGATATACAGCTGCTTACCCCCTTCGTAAGTGCAGGTCCTAAATGAGCTTTTTTCTCTGTTCCCTCACCACAATCCAGACTCTTTTCGGGAGTTACCAGTACAGTAACGATACCAAGAAGTACTTAATTTATTAAGCTACTGCTTTTCTTAATCTCAGTGGAGATATTTACTGATAAACAGCTACTTATGCAGCATTTTCATATCGTTCCTAAATGAGCTTTTATCTCTCTCCCCTCACCAGAAATCAGATTCTTCTACGGAGTACCCAGTACATTATCCTTTCCCCTGTGTAATTACCTTAACAAGGTCCAGCTGTTTTTATTCTTAGAAGGATTACTCCCTTATATACAGCTGCCTACCCCGTTCGTAGGTACAGGTCCTAAATGAGTGTTTTTCTCTGTTCCACCACAATTCAGATTCTTTTGGGGAGTTACCAGTACAGTAACCATACCAGCAAGTACTTAATTTATTAAGCTACTGCTTTTCTTAATTTCAGTGGAGATATTTACTGATAAACAGCTACCTAAGCAGCATGTTCATGTCGTTCTTAAATGAGCTTTTATCTCTCTCCCCACACAACAAATCAAATTCTTCTGAGGAGTTCCCAGTACATTATCCTTTCCCCTGTGTAATTACCTTAACAAGCTCCAGATGTTTTTATTCTCAGAAGGGATACTCCCTGATATGCAGCTGCCTACCCCCTTTGTAAGTGCAGGTCCTAATTGAGCTTTTTTCTCTGTTCCCTCACCGCAATATAGATTCTTTTGGGGAGTTTCCAGTACAGTAACCATACCAGGAAGTACTGAATTTATTAAGCTACTGCTTTTCTTAATCTCAGTGGAGATATTTACTGATAAACAGCTACCTACGCAGCATGTTCATGTCGTTCCTATATTATCTTTTATCTCTCTCCCCTCACCACAAATCAGATTCTTCTGAGGAGTTCCCAGTACATTATCCATTCCCCTGTGTAATTACCTTAACAAGCTCCAGCTGTTTTTATTCTCAGAAGGTTTACTCCCTGATATACAGCTGCCTACCCCCTTCGTAAGTGCAGGTCCTAAGTGAGCTTTTTTCTCTGTTCCCTCACCACAATCCAGATTCTTTTGGGGAGTTACCAGTACAGTAACCATACCAGGAAGTACTTAATTTATTAAGCTACTGCTTTTCTTAATCTCAGTGGAGATATTTACTGATAAACAGCTACCTACGCAGCATGTTCATGTCGTTCCTAAATTATCTTTTATCTCTCTCCCCTCACCACAAATCAGATTCTTGTGAGGAGTTCCCAGTACATTATCCTATCCCCTGTGTAATTACCTTAACAAGCTCCAGCTGTTTTTATTCTCAGAAGGTTTACTCCCTGATATACAGCTGCCTACCCTCTTCGTAAGTGCAGGTCCTAAGTGAGCTTTTTTCTCTGTTCCCTCACCACAATAGAGATTCTTTGGGGAGTTACCAGTAGAGTAACCATACCAGGAAGTACGTAATTTAATAAGCTACTGCTTTTCTTAATCTCAGTTGAGATATTAACTGATAAACAGCTACCTACGCATTATGTTCATGTCGTTCCTAAATGAGCTTTTATCTCTCTACCCTCACCACAAATCAGATTCTTCTAAGGTGTTCCCAGTACATTATCCTTTCCCCTGTGTAATTACCTTAACAATCTCCAGCTGTTTTTATTCTCAGAAGGGATACAACCTGATATACAGCTGCCTACCCCCTTCGTAAGTGCAGGTCCTAAATGAGCTTTTTTCTCTGTTCCCTCACCACAATCCAGATTCTTTTGGGGTGTTACCAGTACAGTAACCATACCAGGAAGTACTTAATATATAAAGCTACTGCTTTTCTTAATCTGAGTAGAGATATTTACTGATAAACAGTTACCTATGCAGCATTTTCATGTCGTTCCTAAATGAGCTATTATCTCTCTCCCCTCACCACAAATCAGATTCTTCTGAGGAGTTCCCAGTACATTATCCTTTCGCCTGTGTAATTACCTTAACAAGCTCCAGCTGTTTTTATGATCAGCAATTTTACTCCCTGATATACAGCTGCCTACCCACTTCGTATATGCAGGTCCTAAATGAGCTTTTTTCTCTGTTCCCTCACCACAATCCAGATTCTTTTGTGGATTTGCCAGTACAGTAACCATACCAGGAAGTACTTAATTTATTAAGCTAATACAGCTGCGTACACCCTTCGTAAGTGCAGGTCCTAAATGAGCTTTTTTCTCTGTTCCTTCACCACAATCCAGATTCTTTTGGGGAGTTACCAGTACAGTAACCATACCAGGAAGTAGTTAATTTATTAAGCTACTGCTTTTCTTAATCTCAGTGGAGATATTTACTGATAAACAGCTACCTACGCAGCATGTTCATGTCGAACCTAAATGAGCTTTTATCTCTCTCCCCTCACCACAAATCAGATTCTTCTGAGGAGTTCCCAGTACATTATCCTTTCCCCTGTGTAATTACCTTAACAAGCTCCAGCTGTTTTTATTCTCAAAGGTTTACTCCCTGATGTACAGCTTCCTACCCCCTTCGTACGTGCAGGTCCTAAATGAGCTTTTTTCTCTGTTCCTTCACCACAATCCAGATTCTTTTGGGGAGTTACCAGTACAGTAACCATACCAGGAAATAGTTAATTTATTAAGCTACTGCTTTTCTTAATCTCAGTGGAGATATTTACTGATAAACCGCTACCTATGCAGCATTTTCATGTCGTTCGTAAATGAGCTTTTATCTGTCTCCCCTCACCACAAATCAGATTCTTCTGAGGAGTTCCCAGTACATTATCCTTTCCCCTGTGTAATTACCTTAACAAGCTCCAGCTGTTTTTATTCTCAGAAGGTTTACTCCCTGATGTACAGCTTCCTACCCCCTTCGTAAGTGCAGGTGCTAAATGAGCTTTTTCTCTGTTCCCTGACCACAACCCAGATTCTTTTGGGGAGTGACCACTACAGTAACCATACCAGGAATTACTTAATTTATTAAGCTACTGCTTTTCTTAATCTAAGTGGAGATATTTACTGATAAACAGCTACCTACGCAGCATCTTCATGTCGTTCCTAAATGAGCTTTTATCTCTCTCCCCTCACCACAAATCAGATTCTTCTGGGGAGTTCCCAGTACATTATTCTTTCCCCTGTGTAATTACCTTAACAAGCTCCAGCTGTTTTTATTCTCAGAAGGGATACTCCCTGATATACAGCTGCCTACCGCCATCGTAATTGCATGTCCTAAATGAGCTTTTTTCTCTGTTCCCTCACCACAATCCAGATTCTTTTGGGGAGTTACCAGTACAGTAAACATACCAGGAAGTACTTAATTTATTAAGCTACTGCTTTTCTCTTTTTTTTTTTTTCGCCAGTCCTGGGCCTTGGATTCAGGGCCTGAGCACTGTCCCTGGATTCTTCCCGCTCAAGGCTAGCTCTCTGCCACTTGAGCCACAGCGCTGCTTCTGGCCGTTTTCTGAATATGTGGTGCTGGGAATCGAACCTAGGGCCTCATGTATCCGAGGCAGGCACTCTAGCCAATAGGCTATATCCCCAGCCCAAAATAATTCTGTTTTCATTTTCAACTCCACAGTATGTCTATTTTTTTTTTTTGGTACAGGGGAATCGAATCCAGGGCGTTGTGCTTTTCTTAATCTCAGTGGAGATATTTACTGATAAACAGTTACCTATGCAGCATTTTCATGTCGTTCCTAAATGAGCTTTTATCTGTTTCCCCCCACCACAAATCAGATTCTTCTGAGGAGTTCCCAGTACATTATCCTTTCCCCTGTGTAATTACCTTAACAAGCTCCAGCTGTTTTTATTCTCAGAAGGGATACTCCCTGATATACAGCTGCCTACCCACTTCGTAAGTGCAGGTCCTAAATGAGCTTTTTTCTCTGTTCCCTCACCACAATCCAGATTCTTTTGGGGAGCTCCCAGTACAGTAACCATACCAGGAAGTACTTAATTAATTAAGCTACTGCTTTTCTTAATGTCAGTGGAGATATTTACTGATAAACAGCTACCTCCGCAGCATGATCATGTATTTCCTAAATAAGCTTTAATCTCTCTCCCCTCACCACAAATCAGATTCTTCTGAGTAGTTCCCAGTACATTATCCTTTCGCCTGTGTAATTACCTTAACAAGCTCCACCTGTTTTTATTCTCAGAATGTTTACTCCCTGATATACAGCTGCCTACCCCCTTCGTAAGTGCAGGTCCTAAATGAGCTTTTTTCTCTGCTCCCTCACCACAATCCAGATTCTTTTGGGGAGTTACCAGTACAGTAACCATACCAGGAAGTACTTAATTTATTAAGCTACTGCTTTTCTTAATCTCAGTGGAGATTTATACTTATAAACAGCTACCTATGCAGCATTTTCATGTCGTTTCTAAATGAGCTTTTATCTCTCTCCCCTCACCAAAAAGAAAATTCTTCTGAGGAGTTCCCAGTACATTATCCTTTCCCCTGTGTAATTACCTTAACAAGCTCCAGCTGTTTTTATTCTCAGAAGGTTTACTCCCTGATATACAGCTGCCTACCCCCTTCGTAAGTGCCGGTCCTAAATGAGCTATTTTCTCTGCTCCCGCACCACAATCCAGATTCTTTTGGGGAGTTACCAGTACAGTAACCATACCAGGAAGTACTTAATTTATTAAGCTAATGCTTTTCTTAATCTCAGTGGAGATATTTACTGATAAACAGCTACCTACGCAGCATGTTCATGTCGTTCTTAAATGAGCTTTTATCTCTCTCCCCTCACCACAAATCAGATTCTTCTGAGGAGTTCCCAGTACATTATCCTTGCCCCTGTGTAATTACCTTAAAAAGTTCCAGCTGTTTTTATTCTTAGAAGGGATACTCCCTGATATACAGCTGCCTACCCCCTTCGTAAGTGCAGGTCCCAAATGAGCTTTTTTCTCTGTTCTCTCACCACAATCCAGATTCTTTTGGGGAGTTACCAGTACAGTAAACATACCATGAAGTACTTAATTTATTAAGCTACTGCTTTTCTTAATCTAAGTGGAGATATTTACTGATAAACAGCTACCTACGCAGCATGTTCATGTCGTTCCTAAATGAGCTTTTATCTCTTTCCCCTCACCACAAATCAGATTCTTCTATGGAGTTCCCAGTACATTATCCTTTCCCCTGTGTATTTACCTTAACAAGCTCCAGCTGTTTTTATTCTCAGAATGTTTACTCCCTGATATACAGCTGCCTACCCCCTTCGTAAGTGCAGGTGCTAAATGAGCTTTTTCTCTGTTCCCTGACCACAACCCAGATTCTTTTGGGGAGTGACCACTACAGTAACCATACCAGGAAGTCCTTAATATATTAAGCTACTGCTTTTCTTAATCTCAGTGGAGATATTTACTGATAAACAGCTACCTATGCAGCATGTTCATGTCGTTCCGAAATGAGCTTTTATCTCTCTCCCCTCACCACAAATCAGATTCTTCTGAGGAGTTCCCAGTATATTATCCTTTCCCCTGTGTAATTACCTTAACAAGCTCCAGCTGTTTTTTTTTCTCTGAAGTGATACTCCATGATATACAGCTGCCTATCCCCTTCGTAAGTGCAGGTCTTAAGTGAGCTTTTATCTCTGTTCCCTCACCACAATCCAGATTCTTTTGGGGAGTTACCAGTACAGTATCCATACCAGGAAGTACTTAATTTATTAAGCTACTGCTTTTCTTAATCTCAGTGGAGATATTTACTGATAAACAGCTACCTACGCAGCATGTTCATGTCGTTCCTAAATGAGATTTTATCTCTCTCCCCTCACCACAAATCAGATTCTTCTGAGGAGTTCCCAGTACATTATCCTGTCCCCTGTGTAATTACCTTAACAAGCTCCAGCTGTTTTTATTCTCAGAAAGTTTACTCCCTGATATACAGCTGCCTACCCCCTTCGTAAGTGCAGGTCCTAAATGAGCTTTTTTCTCTGTTCCCTCACCACAATCCAGATTCTTTTCGGGAGTTACCAGTACAGTAACGATACCAAGAAGTACTTAATTTATTAAGCTACTGCTTTTCTTAATCTCAGTGGAGATATTTACTGATAAACAGCTACTTATGCAGCATTTTCATGTCGTTCCGAAATGAGCTTTTATCTCTCTCCCCTCACCAGAAATCAGATTCTTCTGAGGAGTACCCAGTACATTATCCTTTCCCCTGTGTAATTAACTTAACAAGCTCCAGCTGTTTTTATTCTCAGAAGGATTACTCCCTTATATACAGCTGCCTACCCCGTTCGTAAGTACAGGTCCTAAATGAGTTTTTTTCTCTGTTCCACCACAATTCAGATTCTTTAGGGGAGTTACCAGTACAGTAACCATACCAGCAAGTACTTAATTTATTAAGCTACTGCTTTTCTTAATCTCAGTTGAGATATTTACTGATAAACAGCTACCTAAGCAGCATGTTCATGTCGTTCTTAAATGAGCTTTTATCTCTCTCCCCACACAACAAATCAAATTCTTCTGAGGAGTTCCCAGTACATTATCCTTTACCCTGTGTAATTACTTTAACAAGCTCAAGCTGTTTTTATTCTCAGAAGGTTTACTCCCTGCTATACAGCTGCCTACCCCCTTCGTAAGTGCAGGTCCTAAATGAGCTTTTTTCTCTGTTCCCTCACCACAATCCAGATTCTTTTGGGGAGTTACCAGTACAGTAACCATACCAGGAAGTACTTAATTTATTAAGCTACTGCTTTTCTTAATCTCAGTGGAGATAGTTACTGATAAACAGCTACCTACGCAGCATGTTCATGTCGTTCCTAAATGAGCTTTTATGTCTCTCTCCTCACCACAAATGAGATTCTTCTGAGGAGTTCCAGGTACATAATCCTATCCCCTGTGTAATTACCTTAAAAAGCTCCAGCTGTTTTTATTCTCAGAAGGTTTACTCACTGATAATCATTTGCCTACCCCCTTCTTAAGTGCAGGTCCTAAATGAGCTTTTTTCTCTGTTCCCTCACCACAATCCAGATTCTTTTGGGGTGTTACCAGTACAGAAACCATATCAGGAAGTACTTAATTTATTAAGCTACTGCTTTTCTTAATCTCAGTGGAGATATTTACTGATAAACAGCTACCTATGCAGCATGTTCATGTCGTTCATAAATGAGCTTTTATCTCTCTCCGCTCAACACAAATCAGATTCTTCTGAGGAGTTCCTAGTACATTATCCTTTCCCCTGTGTAATTACCTTAACAAGCTCCAGCTGTTTTTATTCTCAGAAGGGATACTCCCTGATATACAGCTGCCTAACCCCTTCGTAAGTGCAGGTCTTAAATGAGCTTTTTTCTGTGTTTCCTCACCACAGTCCAGATTCTTTTGGGGAGTTACCAGTACAGTAATCATACCAGGAAGTACTTAATTTATTAAGCTACTGCTTTTCTTAATCTCATTGGAGATATTTACTGATAAACAGCTAACTACGCAGCATGTTCATGTCGTTCCTAAATGAGCTTTTATCTCTCTCCCCTCACCACAAATCAGACTCTTCTGAGGAGTTCCCAGTACATTATCCTTTCCCCTGTGTAATTACCTTAACAAGCTCCAGCTGTTTTTATTCTTATAAGGGATACTCCCTGATATACAGCTGTCTACCCCCTTCGTAAGTGCAGGTCCTAAATGAGCTTTTTTCTCTGTTCTCTCACCACAATCCAGATTCTTTTGGGGAGTTACCAGTACAGTAAACATACCAGGAAGTACTTAATTTTTTAAGCTACTGCTTTTCTTAATCTAAGTGGAGATATTTACTGATAAACAGCTACCTACGCAGCATCTTCATGTCGTTCCTAAATGAGCTTTTATCTCTTTCCCCTCACCACAAATCAGATTCTTCTGAGGATTTCCCAGTACATTATCCTTTCCCCTGTGTATTTACCTTAACAAGCTCCAGCTGTTTTTATTCTCAGAAGGTTTACTCCCTGATATACAGCTGCCTACCCCCTTCGTAAGTGCAGGTGCTAAATGAGCTTTTTCTCTGTTCCCTGACCACAACCCAGATTCTTTTGGGGAGTGACCACTACAGTAACCATACCAGGAATTACTTAATTTATTAAGCTACTGCTTTTCTTAATCTCAGTGAAGATATTTACTGATAAACAGCTACTTATGCAGCATTTTCATATCGTTCCTAAATGAGCTTTTATCTCTCTCCCCTCACCAGAAATCAGATTCTTCTACGGAGTACCCAGTACATTATCCTTTCCCCTGTGTAATTACCTTAACAAGGTCCAGCTGTTTTTATTCTTAGAAGGATTACTCCCTTATATACCGCTGCCTACCCCGTTCGTAGGTACAGGTCCTAAATGAGTGTTTTTCTCTGTTCCACCACAATTCAGATTCTTTTGGGGAGTTACCAGTACAGTAACCATACCAGCAAGTACTTAATTTATTAAGCTACTGCTTTTCTTAATTTCAGTGGAGATATTTACTGATAAACAGCTACCTAAGCAGCATGTTCATGTCGTTCTTAAATGAGCTTTTATCTCTCTCCCCACACAACAAATCAAATTCTTCTGAGGAGTTCCCAGTACATTATCCTTTCCCCTGTGTAATTACCTTAACAAGCTCCAGATGTTTTTATTCTCAGAAGGGATACTCCCTGATATGCAGCTGCCTACCCCCTTTGTAAGTGCAGGTCCTAATTGAGCTTTTTTCTCTGTTCCCTCACCGCAATATAGATTCTTTTGGGGAGTTTCCAGTACAGTAACCATACCAGGAAGTACTGAATTTATTAAGCTACTGCTTTTCTTAATCTCAGTGGAGATATTTACTGATAAACAGCTACCTACGCAGCATGTTCATGTCGTTCCTATATTATCTTTTATCTCTCTCCCCTCACCACAAATCAGATTCTTCTGAGGAGTTCCCAGTACATTATCCATTCCCCTGTGTAATTACCTTAACAAGCTCCAGCTGTTTTTATTCTCAGAAGGTTTACTCCCTGATATACAGCTGCCTACCCCCTTCGTAAGTGCAGGTCCTAAGTGAGCTTTTTTCTCTGTTCCCTCACCACAATCCAGATTCTTTTGGGGAGTTACCAGTACAGTAACCATACCAGGAAGTACTTAATTTATTAAGCTACTGCTTTTCTTAATCTCAGTGGAGATAT
Organism: Perognathus longimembris pacificus; assembly: GCF_023159225.1. NCBI lineage: Eukaryota > Metazoa > Chordata > Mammalia > Rodentia > Heteromyidae > Perognathus > Perognathus longimembris. Next base: position 29,582 of record NW_025960994.1, read on the forward strand.
TTACTGATAAACAGCTACCTACGCAGCATGTTCATGTCGTTCCTAAATTATCTTTTATCTCTCTCCCCTCACCACAAATCAGATTCTTGTGAGGAGTTCCCAGTACATTATCCTATCCCCTGTGTAATTACCTTAACAAGCTCCAGCTGTTTTTATTCTCAGAAGGTTTACTCCCTGATATACAGCTGCCTACCCTCTTCGTAAGTGCAGGTCCTAAGTGAGCTTTTTTCTCTGTTCCCTCACCACAATAGAGATTCTTTGGGGAGTTACCAGTAGAGTAACCATACCAGGAAGTACGTAATTTAATAAGCTACTGCTTTTCTTAATCTCAGTTGAGATATTAACTGATAAACAGCTACCTACGCATTATGTTCATGTCGTTCCTAAATGAGCTTTTATCTCTCTACCCTCACCACAAATCTGATTCTTCTAAGGTGTTCCCAGTACATTATCCTTTCCCCTGTGTAATTACCTTAACAATCTCCAGCTGTTTTTATTCTCAGAAGGGATACAACCTGATATACAGCTGCCTACCCCCTTCGTAAGTGCAGGTCCTAAATGAGCTTTTTTCTCTGTTCCCTCACCACAATCCAGATTCTTTTGGGGTGTTACCAGTACAGTAACCATACCAGGAAGTACTTAATATATAAAGCTACTGCTTTTCTTAATCTGAGTAGAGATATTTACTGATAAACAGTTACCTATGCAGCATTTTCATGTCGTTCCTAAATGAGCTATTATCTCTCTCCCCTCACCACAAATCAGATTCTTCTGAGGAGTTCCCAGTACATTATCCTTTCGCCTGTGTAATTACCTTAACAAGCTCCAGCTGTTTTTATGATCAGCAATTTTACTCCCTGATATACAGCTGCCTACCCACTTCGTATATGCAGGTCCTAAATGAGCTTTTTTCTCTGTTCCCTCACCACAATCCAGATTCTTTTGTGGATTTGCCAGTACAGTAACCATACCAGGAAGTACTTAATTTATTAAGCTAATACAGCTGCGTACACCCTTCGTAAGTGCAGGTCCTAAATGAGCTTTTTTCTCTGTTCCTTCACCACAATCCAGATTCTTTTGGGGAGTTACCAGTACAGTAACCATACCAGGAAGTAGTTAATTTATTAAGCTACTGCTTTTCTTAATCTCAGTGGAGATATTTACTGATAAACAGCTACCTACGCAGCATGTTCATGTCGAACCTAAATGAGCTTTTATCTCTCTCCCCTCACCACAAATCAGATTCTTCTGAGGAGTTCCCAGTACATTATCCTTTCCCCTGTGTAATTACCTTAACAAGCTCCAGCTGTTTTTATTCTCAAAGGTTTACTCCCTGATGTACAGCTTCCTACCCCCTTCGTACGTGCAGGTCCTAAATGAGCTTTTTTCTCTGTTCCTTCACCACAATCCAGATTCTTTTGGGGAGTTACCAGTACAGTAACCATACCAGGAAATAGTTAATTTATTAAGCTACTGCTTTTCTTAATCTCAGTGGAGATATTTACTGATAAACCGCTACCTATGCAGCATTTTCATGTCGTTCGTAAATGAGCTTTTATCTGTCTCCCCTCACCACAAATCAGATTCTTCTGAGGAGTTCCCAGTACATTATCCTTTCCCCTGTGTAATTACCTTAACAAGCTCCAGCTGTTTTTATTCTCAGAAGGTTTACTCCCTGATGTACAGCTTCCTACCCCCTTCGTAAGTGCAGGTGCTAAATGAGCTTTTTCTCTGTTCCCTGACCACAACCCAGATTCTTTTGGGGAGTGACCACTACAGTAACCATACCAGGAATTACTTAATTTATTAAGCTACTGCTTTTCTTAATCTAAGTGGAGATATTTACTGATAAACAGCTACCTACGCAGCATCTTCATGTCGTTCCTAAATGAGCTTTTATCTCTCTCCCCTCACCACAAATCAGATTCTTCTGGGGAGTTCCCAGTACATTATTCTTTCCCCTGTGTAATTACCTTAACAAGCTCCAGCTGTTTTTATTCTCAGAAGGGATACTCCCTGATATACAGCTGCCTACCGCCATCGTAATTGCATGTCCTAAATGAGCTTTTTTCTCTGTTCCCTCACCACAATCCAGATTCTTTTGGGGAGTTACCAGTACAGTAAACATACCAGGAAGTACTTAATTTATTAAGCTACTGCTTTTCTCTTTTTTTTTTTTTCGCCAGTCCTGGGCCTTGGATTCAGGGCCTGAGCACTGTCCCTGGATTCTTCCCGCTCAAGGCTAGCTCTCTGCCACTTGAGCCACAGCGCTGCTTCTGGCCGTTTTCTGAATATGTGGTGCTGGGAATCGAACCTAGGGCCTCATGTATCCGAGGCAGGCACTCTAGCCAATAGGCTATATCCCCAGCCCAAAATAATTCTGTTTTCATTTTCAACTCCACAGTATGTCTATTTTTTTTTTTGGTACAGGGGAATCGAATCCAGGGCGTTGTGCTTTTCTTAATCTCAGTGGAGATATTTACTGATAAACAGTTACCTATGCAGCATTTTCATGTCGTTCCTAAATGAGCTTTTATCTCTTTCCCCCCACCACAAATCAGATTCTTCTGAGGAGTTCCCAGTACATTATCCTTTCCCCTGTGTAATTACCTTAACAAGCTCCAGCTGTTTTTATTCTCAGAAGGGATACTCCCTGATATACAGCTGCCTACCCACTTCGTAAGTGCAGGTCCTAAATGAGCTTTTTTCTCTGTTCCCTCACCACAATCCAGATTCTTTTGGGGAGCTCCCAGTACAGTAACCATACCAGGAAGTACTTAATTAATTAAGCTACTGCTTTTCTTAATGTCAGTGGAGATATTTACTGATAAACAGCTACCTCCGCAGCATGATCATGTATTTCCTAAATAAGCTTTAATCTCTCTCCCCTCACCACAAATCAGATTCTTCTGAGTAGTTCCCAGTACATTATCCTTTCGCCTGTGTAATTACCTTAACAAGCTCCACCTGTTTTTATTCTCAGAATGTTTACTCCCTGATATACAGCTGCCTACCCCCTTCGTAAGTGCAGGTCCTAAATGAGCTTTTTTCTCTGCTCCCTCACCACAATCCAGATTCTTTTGGGGAGTTACCAGTACAGTAACCATACCAGGAAGTACTTAATTTATTAAGCTACTGCTTTTCTTAATCTCAGTGGAGATTTATACTTATAAACAGCTACCTATGCAGCATTTTCATGTCGTTTCTAAATGAGCTTTTATCTCTCTCCCCTCACCAAAAAGAAAATTCTTCTGAGGAGTTCCCAGTACATTATCCTTTCCCCTGTGTAATTACCTTAACAAGCTCCAGCTGTTTTTATTCTCAGAAGGTTTACTCCCTGATATACAGCTGCCTACCCCCTTCGTAAGTGCCGGTCCTAAATGAGCTTTTTTCTCTGCTCCCGCACCACAATCCAGATTCTTTTGGGGAGTTACCAGTACAGTAACCATACCAGGAAGTACTTAATTTATTAAGCTAATGCTTTTCTTAATCTCAGTGGAGATATTTACTGATAAACAGCTACCTACGCAGCATGTTCATGTCGTTCTTAAATGAGCTTTTATCTCTCTCCCCTCACCACAAATCAGATTCTTCTGAGGAGTTCCCAGTACATTATCCTTGCCCCTGTGTAATTACCTTAAAAAGTTCCAGCTGTTTTTATTCTTAGAAGGGATACTCCCTGATATACAGCTGCCTACCCCCTTCGTAAGTGCAGGTCCCAAATGAGCTTTTTTCTCTGTTCTCTCACCACAATCCAGATTCTTTTGGGGAGTTACCAGTACAGTAAACATACCATGAAGTACTTAATTTATTAAGCTACTGCTTTTCTTAATCTAAGTGGAGATATTTACTGATAAACAGCTACCTACGCAGCATGTTCATGTCGTTCCTAAATGAGCTTTTATCTCTTTCCCCTCACCACAAATCAGATTCTTCTATGGAGTTCCCAGTACATTATCCTTTCCCCTGTGTATTTACCTTAACAAGCTCCAGCTGTTTTTATTCTCAGAAGGTTTACTCCCTGATATACAGCTGCCTACCCCCTTCGTAAGTGCAGGTGCTAAATGAGCTTTTTCTCTGTTCCCTGACCACAACCCAGATTCTTTTGGGGAGTGACCACTACAGTAACCATACCAGGAAGTCCTTAATATATTAAGCTACTGCTTTTCTTAATCTCAGTGGAGATATTTACTGATAAACAGCTACCTATGCAGCATGTTCATGTCGTTCCGAAATGAGCTTTTATCTCTCTCCCCTCACCACAAATCAGATTCTTCTGAGGAGTTCCCAGTATATTATCCTTTCCCCTGTGTAATTACCTTAACAAGCTCCAGCTGTTTTTTTTTCTCTGAAGTGATACTCCATGATATACAGCTGCCTATCCCCTTCGTAAGTGCAGGTCTTAAGTGAGCTTTTATCTCTGTTCCCTCACCACAATCCAGATTCTTTTGGGGAGTTACCAGTACAGTAACCATACCAGGAAGTACTTAATTTATTAAGCTACTGCTTTTCTTAATCTCAGTGGAGATATTTACTGATAAACAGCTACCTACGCAGCATGTTCATGTCGTTCCTAAATGAGATTTTATCTCTCTCCCCTCACCACAAATCAGATTCTTCTGAGGAGTTCCCAGTACATTATCCTGTCCCCTGTGTAATTACCTTAACAAGCTCCAGCTGTTTTTATTCTCAGAAAGTTTACTCCCTGATATACAGCTGCCTACCCCCTTCGTAAGTGCAGGTCCTAAATGAGCTTTTTTCTCTGTTCCCTCACCACAATCCAGATTCTTTTCGGGAGTTACCAGTACAGTAACGATACCAAGAAGTACTTAATTTATTAAGCTACTGCTTTTCTTAATCTCAGTGGAGATATTTACTGATAAACAGCTACTTATGCAGCATTTTCATGTCGTTCCGAAATGAGCTTTTATCTCTCTCCCCTCACCAGAAATCAGATTCTTCTGAGGAGTACCCAGTACATTATCCTTTCCCCTGTGTAATTAACTTAACAAGCTCCAGCTGTTTTTATTCTCAGAAGGATTACTCCCTTATATACAGCTGCCTACCCCGTTCGTAAGTACAGGTCCTAAATGAGTTTTTTTCTCTGTTCCACCACAATTCAGATTCTTTAGGGGAGTTACCAGTACAGTAACCATACCAGCAAGTACTTAATTTATTAAGCTACTGCTTTTCTTAATCTCAGTTGAGATATTTACTGATAAACAGCTACCTAAGCAGCATGTTCATGTCGTTCTTAAATGAGCTTTTATCTCTCTCCCCACACAACAAATCAAATTCTTCTGAGGAGTTCCCAGTACATTATCCTTTACCCTGTGTAATTACTTTAACAAGCTCAAGCTGTTTTTATTCTCAGAAGGTTTACTCCCTGCTATACAGCTGCCTACCCCCTTCGTAAGTGCAGGTCCTAAATGAGCTTTTTTCTCTGTTCCCTCACCACAATCCAGATTCTTTTGGGGAGTTACCAGTACAGTAACCATACCAGGAAGTACTTAATTTATTAAGCTACTGCTTTTCTTAATCTCAGTGGAGATAGTTACTGATAAACAGCTACCTACGCAGCATGTTCATGTCGTTCCTAAATGAGCTTTTATGTCTCTCTCCTCACCACAAATGAGATTCTTCTGAGGAGTTCCAGGTACATAATCCTATCCCCTGTGTAATTACCTTAAAAAGCTCCAGCTGTTTTTATTCTCAGAAGGTTTACTCACTGATAATCATTTGCCTACCCCCTTCTTAAGTGCAGGTCCTAAATGAGCTTTTTTCTCTGTTCCCTCACCACAATCCAGATTCTTTTGGGGTGTTACCAGTACAGAAACCATATCAGGAAGTACTTAATTTATTAAGCTACTGCTTTTCTTAATCTCAGTGGAGATATTTACTGATAAACAGCTACCTATGCAGCATGTTCATGTCGTTCATAAATGAGCTTTTATCTCTCTCCGCTCAACACAAATCAGATTCTTCTGAGGAGTTCCTAGTACATTATCCTTTCCCCTGTGTAATTACCTTAACAAGCTCCAGCTGTTTTTATTCTCAGAAGGGATACTCCCTGATATACAGCTGCCTAACCCCTTCGTAAGTGCAGGTCTTAAATGAGCTTTTTTCTGTGTTTCCTCACCACAGTCCAGATTCTTTTGGGGAGTTACCAGTACAGTAATCATACCAGGAAGTACTTAATTTATTAAGCTACTGCTTTTCTTAATCTCATTGGAGATATTTACTGATAAACAGCTAACTACGCAGCATGTTCATGTCGTTCCTAAATGAGCTTTTATCTCTCTCCCCTCACCACAAATCAGACTCTTCTGAGGAGTTCCCAGTACATTATCCTTTCCCCTGTGTAATTACCTTAACAAGCTCCAGCTGTTTTTATTCTTATAAGGGATACTCCCTGATATACAGCTGTCTACCCCCTTCGTAAGTGCAGGTCCTAAATGAGCTTTTTTCTCTGTTCTCTCACCACAATCCAGATTCTTTTGGGGAGTTACCAGTACAGTAAACATACCAGGAAGTACTTAATTTTTTAAGCTACTGCTTTTCTTAATCTAAGTGGAGATATTTACTGATAAACAGCTACCTACGCAGCATCTTCATGTCGTTCCTAAATGAGCTTTTATCTCTTTCCCCTCACCACAAATCAGATTCTTCTGAGGATTTCCCAGTACATTATCCTTTCCCCTGTGTATTTACCTTAACAAGCTCCAGCTGTTTTTATTCTCAGAAGGTTTACTCCCTGATATACAGCTGCCTACCCCCTTCGTAAGTGCAGGTGCTAAATGAGCTTTTTCTCTGTTCCCTGACCACAACCCAGATTCTTTTGGGGAGTGACCACTACAGTAACCATACCAGGAATTACTTAATTTATTAAGCTACTGCTTTTCTTAATCTAAGTGGAGATATTTACTGATAAACAGCTACCTACGCAGCATCTTCATGTCGTTCCTAAATGAGCTTTTATCTCTCTCCCCTCACCACAAATCAGATTCTTCTGAGGAGTTCCCAGTACATTATCCTTTCCCCTGTGTAATTACCTTAAGAAGCTCCAGCTGTTTTTATTCTCAGAAGGGATACTCCCTGATATACAGCTGCCTTCCCCCTTCGTAAGTGCAGGTCATAAATAAGCTTTTTTCTGTGTTCCCTCACCACAATCCAGATTCTTTTGGGGAGTTACCAGTACAGTAATCATATCAGGAAGTACTTAATTTATTAAGCTACTGCTTTTCTTAATCTCAGTGGAGATATTTACTGATAAACAGCTACCTACGCAGCATGTTCATGTCGTTCCTAAATGAGGTTTTATCTCTCTCCCCTCACCACAAATCAGACTCTTCTGAGGAGTTCCCAGTACATTATCCTTTACCCTGTGTAATTACTTTAACAAGCTCCAGCTGTTTTTATTCTCAGAAGTTTTACTCCCTGCTACACAGCTGCCTACCCCCTTCGTAAGTGCAGGTCCTAAATGAGCTTTTTTCTCTGTTCCCTCACCACAATCCAGATTCTTTTGGGGAGTTACCAGTACAGTAACCATACCAGGACGTACTTAATTTATTAAGCTACTGCTTTTCTTAATCTCAGTGGAGATATATACTGATAAACAGCTACCTATGCAGCATGTTCATGTCGTTCCTAAATGAGCTTTTATGTCTCTCTCCTCACCACAAATCAGATTCTTCTGAGGAGTTCCCAGTACATTATCCTTTACCCTGTGTAATTACTTTAACAAGCTCAAGCTGTTTTTATTCTCAGAAGGTTTACTCCCTGCTATACAGCTGACTACCCACTTCGTATATGCAGGTCCTAAATGAGCTTTTTTCTCTGTTCCCTCACCACAATCCAGATTCATTTGTGGATTTACCAGTACAGTAACCATACCAGGAAGTACTTAATTTATTAAGCTAATATAGCTGCGTACCCCCTTCGTAAGTGCAGGTCCTAAATGAGCTTTTTTCTCTGTTCCTTCACCACAATCCAGATTCTTTTGGGGAGTTACCTGTACAGTAACCATACCAGGAAGTAGTTAATTTATTAAGCTACTGCTTTTCTTAATCTCAGTGGAGATATTTACTGATAAACAGCTACCTACGCAGCATGTTCATGTCGTACCTAAATGAGCTTTTATCTCACTCCCCTCACCACAAATCAGATTATTCTGAGGAGTTCCCAGTACATTATCCTTTCCCCTGTGTAATTACCTTAACAAGCTCCAGCTGTTTTTATTCTCAGAAGGTTTACTCCCTGATGTACAGCTTCCTACCCCCTTCGTAAGTGCAGGTCCTAAATGAGCTTTTTTCTCTGTTCCTTCACCACAATCCAGATTCTTTTGGGGAGTTACCAGTACAGTAACCATACCAGGAAGTAGTTAATTTATTAAGCTACTGCTTTTCTTAATCTCAGTGGAGATATTTACTGATAAACAGCTACCTATGCAGCATGTTCATGTCGTTCATAAATGAGCTTTTATCTCTCTCCCCTCACCACAAATCAGACTCTTCTGAGGAGTTCCCAGTACATTATCCTTTACCCTGTGTAATTACTTTAACAAGCTCCAGCTGTTTTTATTCTCAGAAGGTTTACTCCCTGATATACAGCTGCCTACCCCCTTCGTAGGTGCAGGTCCTAAATGAGCTTTTTTCTCTGTTCCCTCACCACAATCCAGATTCTCTTGGGGAGTTACCAGTACAGTAACCATACCAGGAAGTACTTAATTTATTAAGCTACTGCTTTTCTTAATCACAGTGGAGATATTTACTGATAAACAGCTACCTATGCAGCATATTCATGTCGTTCGTAAATGAGCTTTATGTCTCTCCCCTCACCACAAATCAGATTCTTCTGAGGAGTTCCCAGTACATTATCCTTTCCCCTGTGTAATTACCTTAAAAAGTTCCAGCTGTTTTTATTCTTAGAAGGGATACTCCCTGATATACAGCTGCCTACCCCCTTCGTAAGTGCAGGTCCTAAATGAGCTTTTTTCTCTGTTCTCTCACCACAATCCAGATTCTTTTGGGGAGTTACCAGTACAGTAAACATACCAGGAAGTACTTAATTTATTAAGCTACTGCTTTTCTTAATCTAAGTGGAGATATTTACTGATAAACAGCTACCTACGCAGCATCTTCATGTCGTTCCTAAATGAGCTTTTATCTCTTTCCCCTCACCACAAATCAGATTCTTCTGAGGATTTCCCAGTACATTATCCTTTCCCCTGTGTATTTACCTTAACAAGCTCCAGCTGTTTTTATTCTCAGAAGGTTTACTCCCTGATATACAGCTGCCTACCCCCTTCGTAAGTGCAGGTGCTAAATGAGCTTTTTCTCTGTTCCCTGACCACAACCCAGATTCTTTTGGGGAGTGACCACTACAGTAACCATACCAGGAATTACTTAATTTATTAAGCTACTGCTTTTCTTAATCTAAGTGGAGATATTTACTGATAAACAGCTACCTACGCAGCATCTTCATGTCGTTCCTAAATGAGCTTTTATCTCTCTCCCCTCACCACAAATCAGATTCTTCTGAGGAGTTCCCAGTACATTATCCTTTCCCCTGTGTAATTACCTTAACAAGCTCCACCTGTTTTTATTCTCAGAAGGGATACTCCCTGATATACAGCTGCCTACCGCCATCGTAATTGCATGTCCTAAATGAGCTTTTTTCTCTGTTCCCTCACCACAATCAAGATTCTTTTGGGGAGTTACCCAGTACAGTAACAATACCAGGAAGTACTTAATTTATTAAGCTAATACAGCTGCCTAACCCCTTCGTAAGTGCAGGTCCTAAATGAGCTTTTTTCTCTGTTCCCTCACCGCAATCCAGATTCTTTTGGGGAGTTACCAGTACAGTAAACATACCAGGAAGTACTTAATTTATTAAGCTACTGCTTTTCTCTTTTTTTTTTTTTCGCCAGTCCTGGGCCTTGGATTCAGGGCCTGAACACTGTCCCTGGATTCTTCCCGCTCAAGGCTAGCTCTCTGCCACTTGAGCCACAGCGCTGCTTCTGGCCGTTTTCTGAATATGTGGTGCTGGGAATCGAACCTAGGGCCTCGTGTATCCGAGGCAGGCACTCTAGCCAATAGGCTATATCCCCAGCCCAAAATAATTCTGTTTTCATTTTCAACTCCACAGTATGTCTATTTTTTTTTTTGGTACAGGGGAATCGAATCCAGGGCGTTGTGCTTTTCTTAATCTCAGTGGAGATATTTACTGATAAACAGCTACCTATGCAGCATTTTCATGTCGTTCCTAAATGAGCTTTTATCTCTCTCCCCTCACCACAAATCAGATTCTTCTGAGGAGTTCCCAGTACATTATCCTTTCCCCTGTGTAATTACCTTAACAAGCTCCAGCTGTTTTTATTCTCAGAAGGTTTACTCCCTGATATACAGCTGCCTAGCCCCTTCGTAAGTGCAGGTCCTAAATGAGCTTTTTTCTATGTTCCCTCACCACAATCCTGATTCTTTTGGGGAGTTACCAGTACAGTAACCATACCAGAAATTACTTAATTTATTAAGCTGCTGCTTTTCTTAATCTCAGTGGAGATATTTACTGATAAACAGCTACTTAAGCAGCATGTTCATGTCGTTCCTAAATGAGCTTTTATCTCTCTCCCCTCACCACAAATCAGATTCTTCTGAGGAGTTCCCAGTACATTATCCTTTCCCCTCTGTAATAACCTTAACAAGCTCCAGCTGTTTTTATTCTCAGAAGGTTTATTCCCTGATATACAGCTGCCTACCCCCTTCGTAAGTGCAGGTACTAAATGAGCTTTTTTCTCTGTTCCCTCACCACAATCCAGATTCTTTTGGGGAGTTACCAGTACAGAAACCATACCAGGAAGTACTTAAATTATTAAGCTAATGCTTTTCTTAATCTCAGTGGAGATATTTACTGATAAACAGCTACCTATGCAGCATGTTCATGTCGTTCATAAATGAGCTTTTATCTCTCTCCCCTCACCACAAATCAAATTCTTCAGAGGAGTTCCCAGTACATTATCCTTTCCCCTGTGTAATTATCTTAACAATCTCCAGCTGTTTTTATTCTCAGAAGGGATACTCCCTGATATACAGCTGCCTTCCCGCTTCGTAAGTGCAGGTCATAAATGAGCTTTTTTCTGTGTTCCCTCACCACAATCCAGATTCTTTTGGGGAGTTACCAGTACAGTAATCATATCAGGAAGTACTTAATTTATTAAGCTACTGCTTTTCTTAATCTCAGTGGAGATATTTACTGATAAACAGCTACCTACGCAGCATGTTCATGTCGTTCCTAAATGAGGTTTTATCTCTCTCCCCTCACCACAAATCAGACTCTTCTGAGGAGTTCCCAGTACATTATCCTTTACCCTGTGTAATTACTTTAACAAGCTCCAGCTGTTTTTATTCTCAGAAGGTTTACTCCCTGCTATACAGCTGCCTACCCCCTTCGTAAGTGCAGGTCCTAAATGAGCTTTTTTCTCTGTTCCCTCACCACAATCCAGATTCTTTTGGGGTGTTACCAGTACAGTAACCATACCAGGAAGTACTTAATTTATTAAGCTACTGCTTTTCTTAATCTCAGTGGAGATATATACTGATAAACAGCTACCTACGCAGCATGTTCATGTCGTTCCTAAATGAGCTTTTATGTCTCTCTCCTCACCACAAATGAGATTCTTCTGAGGAGTTCCCAGTACATAATCCTTTCCCCTGTGTAATTACCTTAAAAAGCTCCAGCTGTTTTTATTCTCAGAAGGTTTACTCACTGATAATCATTTGCCTACCCCCTTCTTAAGTGCAGGTCCTAAATGAGCTTTTTTCTCTGTTCCCTCACCACAATCCAGATTCTTTTGGGGTGTTACCAGTACAGAAACCATATCAGGAAGTACTTAATTTATTAAGCTACTGCTTTTCTTAATCTCAGTGGAGATATTTACTGATAAACAGCTACCTATGCAGCATGTTCATGTCGTTCATAAATGAGCTTTTATCTCTCTCCCCTCACCACAAATCAGATTCTTCTGAGGAGTTCCTAGTATATTATCCTTTCCCCTGTGTAATTACCTTAACAAGCTCCAGCTGTTTTTATTATCAGAAATTTTACTCCCTGATATACACCTGCCAACCCCCTTCGTAAGTGCAGGTCCTAAATGAGCTTTTTTCTCTGTTCCCTCACCACAATCCAGATTCTTTTGGGGTGTTACCAGTACAGTAACCATACCAGGAAGTACTTAATATATTAAGCTACTGCTTTTCTTAATCTGAGTAGAGATATTTACTGATAAACAGTTACCTATGCAGCATTTTCATGTCGTTCCTAAATGAGCTATTATCTCTTTCCCCTCACCACAAATCAGATTCTTCTGAGGAGTTCCCAGTACATTATCCTTTCGCCTGTGTAATTACCTTAACAAGCTCCAGCTGTTTTTATGTTCAGCAATTTTACTCCCTGATATACAGCTGCCTACCCACTTCGTATATGCAGGTCCTAAATGAGCTTTTTTCTCTGTTCCCTCACCACAATCCAGATTCTTTTGTGGATTTACCAGTACAGTAACCATACCAGGAAGTACTTAATTTATTAAGCTAATACAGCTGCGTACCCCCTTCGTAAGTGCAGGTCCTAAATGAGCTTTTTTCTCTGTTCCCTCACCACAATCCAGATTCTTTTCGGAAGTTACCAGTACAGTAACCATACCAGGAAGTAATTTATTAATCTACTGCTTTTCTTAATCTCAGTGGAGATATTTACTGATAAACAGCAACCTACGCACCATGTTCATGTCGTTCCTAAATGAGCTTTTATCTCTCTCCCCTCACCACAAATCAGATTCTTCTGAGGAGTTCCCAGTACATTATCCTTTCACCTGTGTAATTACCTTAAGATGCTCCAGCTGTTTTTATTCTCAGAAGGTTTACTCCCTTATATACAGCTTCCTACCCCCTTCGTAAGTGCAGGTCCTAAGTGAGCTTTTTTCTCTGTTCCCTCACCACAATCCAGATTCTTTTGCGGAGTTACCAGTACAGTAACCTCACCAGGAAGTACTTAAAATATTAAGCTACTGCTTTTATTAATCTCAGTGGAGATATTTACTTATAAACAGCTACCTATGCAGCATTTTCATGTCGTTTCTAAATGAGCTTTTATCTGTCTCCCCTCACCACAAATCAGATTCTTCTGAGGAGTTCCCAGTACATTACGCTTTCCCCTGTGTAATTACCTTAACAAGCTCCAGCTGCATTTATTCTCAGAATGTTTACTCCCTGATATACAGGTGCCTACCACCTTCGTAAGTGCAGGTCCTTAATGAGCTTTTTCTCTGTTCCCTCACCACAATCCAGATTCTTTTGGGGAGTTACTAGTACAGTAACCATACCACTAAATACTTAATTTATTAAGCTACAGCTTTTCTTAATCTCAGTGGAGGTATTTACTGATAAACAGCTACCTACGCAGCATGTTCATGTCGTTGGTAATGAGCTTTTACCTCTCTCCGCTCACCACAAATCAGATTCTTCTGAGGAGTTCCCAGTACATTATCCTTTCCCCTGTGTAATTACCTTAACAAGCTCCAGCTGTTTTTATTCTCAGAAGGTTTACTCCCTGATATACAGCTGCCTACCCCCTTCGTAAGTGCAGGTCCTAAATGAGCTTTTTTCTCTGTTCCCTCACCACAATACAGATTCTTTTGGGGAGTTACCAGTACAGTAACCATACCAGGAAGTACTTAATTTATTAAGCAACTGCTTTTCTTAATCTCAGTGGAGATATTTACTGATAAACAGCTACCTACGCTGCATGTTCATGTCGTTCCTAAATGAGCTTTTATCGCTCTCCCCTCAGCACAAATCAGATTCTTCTGAGGAGTTCCCAGTACATTATACTTTCCCCCGTGTATTTACCTTAACAAGCTCCAGCTGTTTTATTCTCAGAAGGGATACTCCCTGATATACAGCTGCCTTCCCCCTTCGTAAGTGCAGGTCCTAAATGAGCTTTTTTCTCTGTTCCCTCACCACAATCCAGATTCTTTTGGGGAGTTACCAGTACAGTAACCATACCAGGAAGTACTTCATTTATTAAGCTAGTACAGGTGCCTAACACCTTCGTAAGTGCAGGTCCTAAATCAGCTTTTTTCTCTGTTCCCTAACCAAAATCTAGATTCTTTTGGGGAGTTAACAGTACAGTAACCATACCAGGAAGTACTTAACTTATTAAGCTACTGCTTTTCTTAATCTCAGTGGAGATATATACTGATAAACAGCTACCTATGCAGCATTTGAATGTCGTTCCTAAATGAGCTTTTATCTCTCTCCCCTCACCACAAATCAGATTCTTCTGAGGAGTTCCCAGTACATTATCCTTTCCCCTGTGTAATTACCTTAACAAGCTCCAGCTGTTTTTATTCTCAGAATGTTTACTCCCTGATATACAGCTGCCTACCCCCTTCGTAAGTGCAGGTCCTAAATGAGCTTTTTTCTCTGTTCCCTCACCACAATCCTGATTTTTTGGGGAGTTACCAGTACAGTAACAATACCAGGAAGTACTTAATTTATTAAGCTACTGCTTTTCTTAATCTCAGTGGAGATATTTACTGATAAACAGCTACCTATGCAGCATGTTCATGTCGTTCCTAAATGAGCTTTTATCTCTCTCCCCTCACCACAAATCAGATTCTTCTGAGGAGTTCCCAGTACAGTATCCTTTCCCCTGTGTAATTACCTTAACAAGCCCCAGCTGTTTTTATTCTCAGAAGGTTTACTACCTGATATACAGCTGCCTAACCCCTTCGTAAGTGCAGTTCCTATTTGAGCTTTTTTCTCTGTTCCCTCACCACAATCCACATTCTTTTGGGGAGTTACCAGTACATTAACCATACCAGGAAGTACTTAATTTATTAAGCTAATACAGGTGCCTACCCCCTTTGTAAGTGCAAGTCCTAAATGAGCTTTTTTCTCTGTTCCCTCACCACAATCCAGATTCTTTTGGGGAGTTACCAGTACAGTAACCATACCAGACAGTACTTAATTTATTAAGCTACTGCTTTTCTTAATCTCCGTGGAGATATTTACTGATAAACAGCTACCTACGCAGCATGTTCATGTCGTTCCTAAATGAGCTTTTATCTCTCTCCCCTCACCACAAATCAGATTCTTCTGAGGAGTTCCCAGTACATTGTCCTTTCCCCTGTGTAATTACCTTAAGAAGCTCCAGCTGCTTTTATTCTCCGGTTTACTCCTTGATATACAGCTGCCTAGCCCCTTCGTAAGTGTAGGTCCTAAATGAGCTTTTTTCTCTGTTCCCTCACCACAAGCTAGATTCTTTAGGGGAGTTACCAGTACAGTAACCATACCAGGAAGTACTTAATTTATTAAGCTACTGCTTTTCTTAATCTCAGTGGAGATATTTACTGATAAACAGCTACCTATGCCGCATTTCATGTCGTTCCTAAAGGAGCTTTTATCTCTCTCCCCTCACCACAAATCAGATTCTTCTGAGGAGTTCCCAGTACATTATCATTTCCCCTGTGTAATGACCTTAACAAGCTCCAGCTCTTTTTATTTTCAGAAGGGATACTCCCTGATATACAGCTGCCTACCCCCTTCGTAAGTGCAGGTCCTAAATGAGCTTTTTTCTCCGTTCCATCACCACAATCCAGATTCTTTTGGTGAGTTTCCAGTAGAGTAACCATACCAGGAAGTACTTAATTTATTATGCTAATACAGGTGCCTACCCCCTTTTTAAGTGCAGGTCCTAAATGAGTTTTTTCTCTGTTCCCTCACCAAAATCCAGATTCTTTTGGGGAGTTACCAACATAGTAACCATACCAGGAAGTAGTTAATTTATTAAGCTACTGCTTTTCTTAATCTCAGTGGAGATATTTACTGATAAACAGCTACCTACGCAGCATGTTCATGTCGTTCCTAAATGAGCTTTTATCTCTCTCCCCTCACCACAAATCAGATTCTTCTCAGGAATTCCCAGTACATTATCCTTTCCCCTGTGTAATTACCTTAACACGCTCTAGCTGTTTTTATTCTCAGAAGGGATACTCCCTGATATACTGCTGCCTACCCCCTTCGTAAGTGAAGATCCTAAATGAGCTTTTTTCTCTGTTCCCTCACCACAATCCAGATTCTTTTGGGGAGTTACTAGTACAGTAACCATACCAGGAAGTACTTAATTTATTAAGCTACTGCTTTTCTTAACCTCAGTGGAGATATTTACTGATAAACAGCTACCTACGGAGCATGTTCATGTCGTTCCTAAATGAGCTTTTCTCTCTCTCCCCTCACCACAAATCAGATTCTTCTCAGGAGTACCCAGTACATTATCCTTTCCCCTGTGTAATTACCTTAACAAGCTCCAGCTGTTTTTATTCTCAGAAGGTTTAAACCCTGATATACAGCTGCCTTACCCCTTCGTAAGTGCAAGTCCTAAATGAGCTTTTTTCTCTGTTCCCTCACCACAATCCAAATTCTTTTGGGGAGTTACCAGTACAGTAACCATACCAGGAAGTACTTAATTTTTTAAGCTAATACAGGTGCCTTCCCCCTTCGTAAGTTCAGGTCCTAAATAAGCTTTTTTCTCTGTTCCTTCACCACAATCCAGATTCTTTTGGGGAGTTACCAGTACAGTAACCAAACCAGGAAGTACTTAATTTATTAGACTACTGCTTTTCTTAATCTGAGTGGAGATATTTACTGATAAACAGCTACCTACGCAGCATGTTCATGTCGTTCCTAAATCAGCTTTTATCTCTCTCCCCTCACCACAAATCAGATTCTCCTGAGGAGTTCCCAGTACATTATCCTTTCCCCTGTGTAATTACCTTAACAAGCTCCAGCTGTTTTTTTATCAGAAGGGATACTCCCTGATATACAGCTGCCTACTCCCTTCGTAAGGGCAGGTCCTAAATGAGCTTTTTCCTCTGTTCCCTCACCACAATCCAGATGCTTTTGGGGAGTCACCAGTACAGTTACCATACCAGGATGTACTTAATTTATTAAGCTACTGCTTTTCTTAATCTCAGTGGAGATATTTACTGATAAACAGCTACCTATGCAGCATGTTCATGTCGTTCCTAAATGAGCTTTTATCTCTCTCCCCTCACCACAAATAATATTCTTCTGAGCAGTTCTCAGTACATTATCCTTTCCCCTGTGTTATTACCTTAAAAAGCTCCAGCTGTTTTTATTCTCAGAAGGGATACTCCCTGATATACAGCTGCCTACCCCCTTCGTAAGTGCAGGTCCTAAATGAGCTTTTTTCACTGTTCCCTCACCACAATCCAGATTCTTTGGGGAGTTTCCACTACAGTAACCATAGCAGAAAGTACTTAATTTATTAAGTACTGATTTTCTTAATCTCAGTGGAGATATTTACTGATAAACAGCTACCTACGGAGCATGTTCATGTCGTTCCGAAATGAGCTTTTATCTCTCTCCCCTCACCACAAATAATATTCTTCTGAGGAGTTCCCAGTACATTATCCTTTCCCCTGTGTTATTACCTTAAAAAGCTCCAGCTGTTTTTATTCTCAGAAGGGATACTCCCTGATATACAGCTGCCTACCCCCTTCGTAAGTGCAGGTCCTAAATGAGCTTTTTTCTCTGTTCCCTCACCACAATCCAGATTCTTTTGGGGAGATACCAGTACAGTAACCATACCAGGAAGTACTTAATTTATTAAGCTACTGCTTTTCTTAATCTCAGTGGAGATATTTACTGATAAACAGCTACCTACGCAGCATGTTCATGTCGTTCCTAAATGAGCTTTTATCTCTCTCCTCTCGCCACAAATCAGATTCTTCTGAGGAGTTCCCAGTACATTATCCTTTCCCCTGTGTAATTACCTTAACAAGCTCCAGCTGTTTTTATTTTCAGAACGGATACTACCTGATATACAGCTGCCTACCACCTTCGTAAGTGCAGGTCCTAAATGAGATTTTTTCTCTTTTCCCTCACCACAATCCAGATTCTTTGGGGGAGTTACCATTACAGTAACCATACCAGGACGTACTAAATTTATTAAGCTACTCATTTTCTTAATCTCAGTGGAGATATTTACTGATAAACAGCTACCTATGCAGCATTTTCATGTCGTTCCTAAATGAGCTTTTATCTCTTTCCCCTCACCACAAATCAGATTCTTCTGAGGAGTTCCCAGTACATTATCCTTTCCCCTGTGTAATTACCTTAACAAGCTCCAGCTGTTTTTATTCTCAGAAGGTTTACTCCCTGATATACAGCTGACTACCCACTTCGTAAGTGCAGGTCCTAAATGAGCTTTTTTATCTGTTCGCTCACCACAATCCAGATTCTTTTGGGGAGTTACCAGTACAGTAACCATACCAGGAAGTACTTAATTTATTAAGCTACTGCTTTTCTTAATCTCAGTGGAGATATTTACTGATAAACAGCTACCTACGCAGCATGTTCATGTCGTTCCTAAATGACCTTTTATCTCTCTCCCCTCACCACAAATCAGATTCTTTTTTTTTTTTTTTTTACTTTTGTTAAAGGTTTTTTTTTTTTTTTTTTTTTTTTTTCTCAAATTTTTATTTTCAAACTGACGTACAGATAGGTTACAGTATCATACGTTGGGCGTTGGATACATTTCTTGTACTGTTTGTTGCCTTGTCCCTCATGTCCCCCTCCCTCCCCCCCTTCCCTCCCCCCCGCCCAGTTGTTCAGTTCACTTACACCAAACAGTTTTGCAAGTATTGCTTTTGTAGTTATTTCTCTTTTTTTTACCCCGTGTCTCTCGAATTTGGTATTCCCTTTGAATTTCCTACTTCCAATACCAGTAAACACGATTTCCAATATACTCAGATAAGATTACAGAGGTAGTGTAGGTACAAACATAGGAAGGTGATACAAAACATCATCAATAATAGAAACTACACATTCACATAGGACATTGAAAGTAGTTATAACTGTGATATATCACTTGTTTCCATATCATGGAGTTCATTTCACTTAGCATCATCTTATGTGTTCCTAAGGGTATAGCTATTGGGCCTTGTGATGCTCTGCTATGGCTTGCCTAAACCTGTACTAATTATTCCCAATAAGGGAGGCCATAGAGTCCATGTTTTCTTTGGGTCTGCTCACTTCACTTAGTATAACTTTTTCCAAGTCCTTCCATTTCCTTACAAATGGAACAATGTCATTCTTTCTGATAGAGGCATAAAATTCCATTGTGTAAATGTACCACATTTTCCTGATCCATTCATCTATGGAGGGGCATCTGGGTTGGTTCCAGCTTCTCGCTATGACAAATTGTGCTGCGATGAACATTGTTGTGCTGGTGGCATTACTGTGATTTTGTTTGTGGGCTTTTGGATAGATACCCAACAGTGGGGCTGCTGGGTCATAGGGGAGTTCTATATTGAGCCTTCTGAGGAATCTCCATACTGCTTGCCAGAGTGGCTGAACCAGTTTACATTCCCACCAACAATGAAGTAGGGTTCCCTTTTGGCCACATCCCCTCCAACAATTGTTATTATTAGTTTTCTTGATATATGACATTCTTGCTGGGGTGAGATGGAATCTCAATGTTGTTTTGATTTGCATTTCCTTTATGGCCAGTGATGTAGAGCATTTTTTCATATGTCTATTGGCCATTCTCATTTCCTCATCAGAGAAGTTTCTTTGTAAGTCTTTAGCCCACTTGATGAGGGGGCTGTTGGTTCTTTGCAGTTTTGTTTTGGAAGAGGGTAATTTTTTTAGTTCTGCATATATTTTAGAGATGAGGCCTTTGTCTGTTGAATGTCCGGTAAAGATTTTCTCCCAGTCTGTGGGCTTTCTGTTTATCTTGAGAGCTATGTCCTTTGCCGTGCAGAAGCTCTGGAGTTTGATGCAATCCATTTGTCCAACCTTTCTTTGATTGTAGCCTTTCAGGTCTTTGTTAAGGAAGTTCTGTCCTGTGCCAAGGAGCCCAAGTGTTTCTCCTACTCCTTCCTTTAGTGTCTTCAGGGTGCCTGTTTTGATTTCAAGGTCTTTAATCCATTTGGAATTGATTTTGGTGCAGGGTGATATATAAGGATCTAGTTTTAGTTTGTTGCATGTGTTGAGCCAGTTTT
>NW_025960995.1:0-53019 GCF_023159225.1 Perognathus longimembris pacificus
AAGCTCATTTAGGACCTGCACTTACGAAGGGGGTAGGCAGCTGTATATCAGGGAGTAAACCTTCTGAGAATAAAAACAGCTGGAGCTTGTTAAGGTAATTACACAGGGCAAAGGATAATGTACTGGGAACTCCTCAGAAGAATCTGATTTGTGGTGAGGGAGAGAGATAAAAGCTCTTTAGGAACGACATGAACATGCTGCGTAGGTAGCTGTTTATCAGTAAATATCTCCACTGAGATTAAGAAAAGCAGTAGCTTAATAAATTACGTATTCCTGGTATGGTTACTGTACTGGTAACTCTCCAAAAGAATCTGGATTGTGGTGAGGGAACAGAGAAAAAAGCTCATTTAGGACCTGCACTTACGAACGGGTTAGGCAGCTGTATATCAGGGAGTAAACCTTCTGAGAATAAAAACAGCTGGAGATTGTTAAGGTAATTACACAGGGGAAAGCATAATGTACTGGGAACTCCTCAGAAGAATCTGATTTGTGGTAAGGTGAGAGAGATAAAAGCTCATTTAAGAAAGACATGAACATGCTGCGTAGGTAGCTGTTTATCAGTAAATATCTCCACTGAGATTAAGAAAACCTGTAGCTTAATAAATTAAGTACTTCCTGGTATGGTTACTGTACTGGTAACTCCCCAAAAGAATCTGGATTGTGGTGAGGGAACAGAGAAAAAAGCTCATTTAGGACCTGCACTTACGAAGGGGGTAGGCAGCTGTATATCAGGGAGTATCCCTTCTGAGAATAAAAACAGCTGGAGGGGCTGGGGATATGGCCTAGTGGCAAGAGTGCTTGACTTGTATACATGAGACCCTGGGTCCAAGTCCCCAGCACCACATATATAGAAAATGGCCAGAAGTGGCGCTGTGGCTCAAGTGGCAGAGTGCTAGCCTTGAGCAAAAAGAAGCCAGGGACAGTGCTCAGGCCCTGAGTTCAAGGCCCAGGAATGGCCAAAAAAAACAAAACAAAAACAATAAAAACAGCTGGAGCTTGTTAAGGTAATTACACAGGGGAAAGGATAATGTACTGTGAACTCCTCAGAAGAATCTGATTTGTGGTGAGGGGGAGAGAGATAAAAGCTCATTTAGGAACGACATGAACATGCTGCGTAGGTAGCTGTTTATCAGTAAATATCTCCACTGAGATTAAGAAAAGCAGTAGCTTAATAAATTAAGTACTTCCTGGTATGGTTACTGTACTGGTAACTCCCCAAAAGAATCTGGATTGTGGTGAGGGAAACAGAGAAAAAAGCTCATTTAGGACCTGCACTTACGAAGGGGGTAGGCCACCTGTATATCAGGGAGTATCCCTTCTGAGAATACAAACAGCTGGAGCTTGTTAAGGTAATTACACAGGGGAAAGGATAATGAATGTACTGGTACTCCTCATGAGAATCTGATTTGTGGTGAGGAGGGAGAGATAAAAGCTCATTTAGGAACTACATGAACATGCTGCTTAGGTAGCTGTTTAGCAGTAAAAATCTCCACTGAGATTAAGAAAAGCAGTAGCTTAATAAATTAAGTACTTCCTGGTATGGTGACTGTACTGGTAACTCCCCAAAAGAATCTGGATTGTGGTGAGGGAACAGAGAAAAAAGCTCATTTAGGATCTGCACTTACGAAGGGGGTAGGCAGCTGTATATCAGGAAGTATCCCTTCTGAGAATAAAAACTGCTGGAGCTTGTTAAGGTAATTACACAGGGGAAAGGATAATGTACTGGGAACTCCTGAGAAGAATCTGATTTGTGGTGAGGGGAGAGAGATAAAAGCTCATTTAGGAACGACATGTACATGCTGCGTAGGTAGCTGTTTATCAGTAAATATCTCCACTGAGATTAAGAAAAGCAGTAGCTTAATAAATTAAGTACTTCCTGGTATGGTTACTGTACTGGTAACTCCCCAAAAGAATCTGGATTGTGGTGAGGGAACAGAGAAAAAAGGTCATTTAGGACCTGCACTTACGAAGGGGGTAAGCAGCTGTATATAAGGGAGTAAACCTTATGAGAATAAAAACAGCTGGAGCTTGTTAAGGTAATTACACAGGGGAAAGGATAATGTACTGGGAACTCCTCAGAAGAATCTGATTTGTGGTGAGGGGGGAGAGATAAAAGCTCATTTAGGAACGACTTGAACATGCTGCATAGGTAGCTGTTCATCAGTAAATATCTCCACTGAGATTAAGAAAAGCAGTAGCTTAATAAATTAAGTACTTCCTGGTATGGTTACTGTACTGGTAACTCCCCAAAAGAATCTGGATTGTGGTGAGGGAACAGAGAAAAAAGCTCATTTAGGACCTGCACTTAACGGGGGTAGGCAGCTGTATATCATTGAGTATGCCTTCTGAGAATAAAAACAGCTGGAGCTTGTTAAGGTAATTACACAGGGGAAATGATAATGTACTGGGAACTCCTCAGAAGAATCTGATTTGTGGTGAGGGGAGAGAGATAAAAGCTCATTTAGGAACGACATGAACATGCTGCGTAGGTAGCTGTTATCAGTAAATATCTCCACTGAGATTAAGAAAAGCAGTAGCTTAATAAATTAAGTACTTCCTGGTATGGTTACTGTACTGGTAACTCCCCAAAAGAATCTGGATTGTGGTGAGGGAACAGAGAAAAAAGCTCATTTAGGACCTGCACTTACGAAGGGGGTAGGCAGCGGTATATCAGGGAGTAAACCTTCTGAGAATAAAAACAGCTGGAGCATGTTAAGGTAATCACACGGGGAAAGGATAATGTACTGGGAACTCCTCAGAAGAATCTGATTTGTAGTGAGGGGGGGAGAGATAAAAGCTCATTTAGGAACGACATGAACATGCTGCGTAGGTAGCTGTTTATCAGTAAATATCTCCACTGAGATTAAGAAAAGCAGTAGCTTAATAAATAAAGTACTTCCTGGTATGGTTACTGTACTGGTAACTCCCCAAAAGAATCTGGATTGTGGTGAGGGAACAGAGAAAAAAGCTCATTTAGGACCTGCAATTACGAAGGGGGTAGGCAGCTGTATATCAGGGAGTATCCCTTCTGAGAATAAAAACAGCTGGAGCTTGTTAAGGTAACTACACAGGGGAAAGGATAATGTACTGGGAACTCCTCAGAAGAATCTGATTTGTGGTGAGGGGAGAGAGATAAAAGCTCATTTAGGAACGACATGAACATGCTGCGTAGGTAGCTGTTTATCAGTAAATATCTCCACTGAGATTAAGAAAAGCAGTAGCTTACTAAATTAAGTACTTCCTGGTATGGTTACTGTACTGGTAACTCCCCAAAATAATCTGGATTGTGGTGAGGGAACAGAGAAAAAAGCTCATTTAAGACCTGCACTTACGAAGGGCGTAGGCAGCTGTATATCAGGGAGTTAACCTTCTGAGAATAAAAACAGCTGGAGCTTTTTAAGGTAATTACACAGGTTAAAGGACAATGTACTGGGAACTCCTCAGAAGAATCTGATTTGTGGTGAGGGGAGAGAGATAAAAGCTCATTTTGGAACGACAGAACATGCTGCGTAGGTAGCTGTTTATCAGTAAATATCTCCACTGAGATTAAGAAAAGCAGTACCTTAATAAATTAAGTACTTCTTGGTATGGTTACTCTACTGGTAACTCTCCAAAAGAATCTGGATTGTGGTGATGGAACAGAGAAAAAAGCTCATTTAGGACCTGCACTTTCGAAGGGTGTAGGCAGCTGTATATCAGGGAGTAAACCTTCTGAGAATAAAAACAGCTGGAGCTTGTTAAGGTAATTACACAGGGGAAATGATAATGTACTGGGAACTCCTCAGAAGAATCTGATTTGTGGTAAGGTGAGAGAGATAAAAGCTCATTTAAGAAAGACATGAACATGCTGCGTAGGTAGCTGTTTATCAGTAAATATCTCCACTGAGATTAAGAAAAGCAGTAGCTTAATAAATTAAGTACTTCCTGGTATGGTTACTGTACTGGTAACTCCCCAAAAGAATCTGGATCATGGTGAGGGAACAGAGAAAAAAGCTCATTTAGGACCTGCACTTAAGAAGGGGTTAGGCAGCTGTATATCACGAGTATCCCTTCTGAGAATAAACACAGCTGGAGTGGTTGGGGATATGGCCTAGTGGCAAGAGTGCTTGCCTTGTATACATGAGGCCCTGGGTTCAATTCCCCAGCACTACATATACAGAAAATGGCCAGAAGTGGCGCTGTGGCTCAAGTAGCAGAGTGCTAGCCTTGAGCAAAAAGGAGCCAAGGACAGTGCTCAGGCCCTGAGTTCAAGGCCCAGGAATGGCCAAAAAAACCAAAACAAAAACAGTAAAAACAGCCGGAGCTTGTTAAGGTAATTACACAGGGGAAAGGATAATGTACTGGGAACTCCTCAGAAGAACCTGATTTGTGGTGAGTGGAGAGAGATAAAAGCTCATTTAGGAACGACATGAACATGCTGCGTGGGTAGCTGTTTATCAGTAAATATCTCCACTGAGATTAAGAAAAGCGGTAGCTTAATAAATTAAGTACTTCCTGGTATGGTTACTGTACTGGTAACTCCTCAAAAGAATCTGGATTGTGGTGAGGGAACAGAGAAAAAAGCTCATTTAGGACCTGCACTTACGAAGGGGGTAGGCAGCTGTATATCATGGAATATCCCTTCTGAGAATAAAAACAGCTGGTGCTTGTTAAGGTAATTACACAGGGGAAAGGATAATGTACTGGGAAATCCTCAGAAGAATCTGATTTGTGGTGAGGGGAGAGAGATGAAAGCTCATTTAGGAACGACATGAAAATGCTGCATAGGTAGCTGTTTATCAGTAAATATCTCCACTGAGATTAAGAAAAGCAGTAGCTTAATAAATTAAGTACTTCCTGGTATGGTTACTGTACTGGTAACTCCCCAAAAGAATCTGGATTGTGGTGAGGGAACAGAGAAAAAAGATCATTTAGGACCTCCACTTACGAAGGGGGTAGGCAGCTGTATATCAGGGAGTATCCCTTCTGAGAATAAAAACAGCTGGAGGGGCTGGGGATATGGCCTAGTGGCAAGAGTGCTTGACTTGTATACATGAGACCCTGGGTTCAAGTCCCCAGCACCACATATATAGAAAATGGCCAGAAGTGGCGCTGTGGCTCAAGTGGCAGAGTGCTAGCCTTGAGCAAAAAGAAGCCAGGGACAGTGCTCAGGCCCTGAGTTCAAGGCCCAGGAATGGCCACAAAAACCAAAACAAAAAGAATAAAAACAGCTGGAGCTTGTTAAGGTAATTACACAGGGGAAAGGATAATGTACTGGGAACTCCTCAGAAGAATCTGATTTGTGGTGAGGGGAGAGAGATAAAAGCTCATTTAGGAACGACATGAACATGCTGCGTAGGTAGCCGTTTATCAGTAAATATCTCCACTGAGATTAAGAAAAGCAGTAGCTTAATAAATTAAGTACTTCCTGGTATGGTTACTGTACTGGTAACTCCCCAAAAGAATCTGGATTGTGGTGAGGGAACAGAGAAAAAAGCTCATTTAGGACCTGCACTTACGAAGGGGGTAGGCACCTGTATATCAGGGAGTATCCCTTCTGAGAATAAAAACAGCTGGAGCTTGTTAAGGTAATTACACAGGGGAAAGGATAATGAATGTACTGGGTACTCCTCATGAGAATCTGATTTGTGGTGAGGAGGGAGAGATAAAAGCTCATTTAGGAACTACATGAACATGCTGCTTAGGTAGCTGTTTAGCAGTAAATATCTCCACTGAGATTAAGAAAAGCAGTAGCTTAATAAATTAAGTACTTCCTGGTATGGTGACTGTACTGGTAACTCCCCAAAAGAATCTGGATTGTGGTGAGGGAACAGAGAAAAAAGCTCATTTAGGATCTGCACTTACGAATTGGGTAGGCAGCTGTATATCAGGAAGTATCCCTTCTGAGAATAAAAACAGCTGGAGCTTGTTAAGGTAATTACACAGGGGAAAGGATAATGTACTGGGAACTCCTCAGAAGAATCTGATTTGTGCTGAGGGGAGAGAGATAAAAGCTCATTTAGGAAAGACATGTACATGCTGCGTACCTAGCTGTTTATCAGTAAATATCTCCACTGAGATTAAGAAAAGCAGTAGCTTAATAAATTAAGTACTTCCTGGTATGGTTACTGTACTGGTAACTCCCCAAAAGAATCTGGATTGTGGTGAGGGAACAGAGAAAAAAGCTCATTTAGGACCTGCACTTACGAAGGGGGTAGGCAGCTGTATATCAGGGTGTAAACCTTCTGAGATTTAAACAGCTGGAGCTTGTTAAGGTAATTACACAGGGGAAAGGATAGTGTACTGGGAACTCCTCAGAAGAATCTGATTTTTGGTGAGGGGGAGAGATAAAAGCTCATTTAAAACGTCATGAACATGCTGCTTGGTTGCTGTTTATCAGTAAATATCTCCACTGAGGTTAAGAAAAGCAGTAGCTTAATAAATTAAGTACTTCCTGGTATGGTTCGTGTACTGGTAACTCCCCAAAAGAATCTGGATTGTGGTGAGGGAACAAAGAAAAATGCTCATTTAGGACCTGCACTTACTTAGGGGGTAGGCAGCTGTATATCAGGGAGTCAACCTGCTGAGAATAAAAACACCTGGAGCTTGTTAAAGTAATTACACAGGGGAAAGGATACTGTACTGGGAACTCTTCAGAAGAATCTGATTTGTGGTGAGGGGAGAGAGAAAAGAGCTCATTTAGGAAAGACATGAACATGCTGCGTAGGTAGCTGTTTATCAGTAAATATTTCCACTGAGATTAAGAAAAGCAGTAGCTTAATAAATTAAGTACTTCCTGGTATGGTTACTGTACTGGTAACTCCCCAAAAGAATCTGGATTGTGGTGAAGGAACCGAGAAAAAAGCTCATTTAGGACCTGCACTTATGAAGGGGGTAGGCAGCTGTATATCAGGGAGAAAACCTTCTGAGAATAAAAACAGCTGGAGCTTGTTAAGGTAATTACACAGGGGAAAGGATAATGTACTGGGAACTCCTGAAAAGAATCTGATTTGTGGTGAGGGAACAGAGAATATAGCTCATTTAGGACCTGCACTTACGAAGGGGGTAGGCAGCTGTATTCAGGGAGTATCCCTTCTGAGAATAAAAACAGCTGTAGCTTGTTAAGGTATTTACACAGGGGAAGGCATAATGTACTGGGAACTCCTCAGAAGAATCTGATTTGTGGTGAGGGGAGAGAGATAAAAGCTCATTTAGGAACGACATGAACATGCTGCGTAGGTAGCTGTTTATCAGTAAATATCTCCACTGAGATTAAGAAAAGCTGTAGCTTAATATATAAGTACTTCCTGGTATGGTTACTGTACTGGTAACTCCCCAAAAGAATCTGGATTGTGGTGAGGGAACAGAGAAAAAAGCTCATTTAGGACCTCCACTTACGAAGGGGGTAGGCAGCTGTATATCAGGGAGTATCCCTTCTGAGAATAAAAACAGCTGGAGGGGCTGGGGATATGGCCTAGTGGCAAGAGTGCTTGACTTGTATACATGAGACCCTGGGTTCAAGTCCCCAGCACCACATATATAGAAAATGGCCAGAAGTGGCGCTGTGGCTCAAGTGGCAGAGTGCTAGCCTTGAGCAAAAAGAAGCCAGGGACAGTGCTCAGGCCCTGAGTTCAAGGCCCAGGAATGGCCACAAAAACCAAAACAAAAAGAATAAAAACAGCTGGAGCTTGTTAAGGTAATTACACAGGGGAAAGGATAATGTACTGGGAACTCCTCAGAAGAATCTGATTTGTGGTGAGGGGAGAGAGATAAAAGCTCATTTAGGAACGACATGAACATGCTGCGTAGGTAGCTGTTTATCAGTAAATATCTCCACTGAGATTAAGAAAAGCAGTAGCTTAATAAATTAAGTACTTCCTGGTATGGTTACTGTACTGGTAACTCCCCAAAAGAATCTGGATTGTGGTGAGGGAACAGAGAAAAAAGCTCATTTAGGACCTGCACTTACGAAGGGGGTAGGCACCTGTATATCAGGGAGTATCCCTTCTGAGAATAAAAACAGCTGGAGCTTGTTAAGGTAATTACACAGGGGAAAGGATAATGAATGTACTGGGTACTCCTCATGAGAATCTGATTTGTGGTGAGGAGGGAGAGATAAAAGCTCATTTAGGAACTACATGAACATGCTGCTTAGGTAGCTGTTTAGCAGTAAATATCTCCACTGAGATTAAGAAAAGCAGTAGCTTAATAAATTAAGTACTTCCTGGTATGGTGACTGTACTGGTAACTCCCCAAAAGAATCTGGATTGTGGTGAGGGAACAGAGAAAAAAGCTCATTTAGGATCTGCACTTACGAATTGGGTAGGCAGCTGTATATCAGGAAGTATCCCTTCTGAGAATAAAAACAGCTGGAGCTTGTTAAGGTAATTACACAGGGGAAAGGATAATGTACTGGGAACTCCTCAGAAGAATCTGATTTGTGCTGAGGGGAGAGAGATAAAAGCTCATTTAGGAAAGACATGTACATGCTGCGTACCTAGCTGTTTATCAGTAAATATCTCCACTGAGATTAAGAAAAGCAGTAGCTTAATAAATTAAGTACTTCCTGGTATGGTTACTGTACTGGTAACTCCCCAAAAGAATCTGGATTGTGGTGAGGGAACAGAGAAAAAAGCTCATTTAGGACCTGCACTTACGAAGGGGGTAGGCAGCTGTATATCAGGGTGTAAACCTTCTGAGATTTAAACAGCTGGAGCTTGTTAAGGTAATTACACAGGGGAAAGGATAGTGTACTGGGAACTCCTCAGAAGAATCTGATTTTTGGTGAGGGGGAGAGATAAAAGCTCATTTAAAACGTCATGAACATGCTGCTTGGTTGCTGTTTATCAGTAAATATCTCCACTGAGGTTAAGAAAAGCAGTAGCTTAATAAATTAAGTACTTCCTGGTATGGTTCGTGTACTGGTAACTCCCCAAAAGAATCTGGATTGTGGTGAGGGAACAAAGAAAAATGCTCATTTAGGACCTGCACTTACTTAGGGGGTAGGCAGCTGTATATCAGGGAGTCAACCTGCTGAGAATAAAAACACCTGGAGCTTGTTAAAGTAATTACACAGGGGAAAGGATACTGTACTGGGAACTCTTCAAAAGAATCTGATTTGTGGTGAGGGGAGAGAGAAAAGAGCTCATTTAGGAAAGACATGAACATGCTGCGTAGGTAGCTGTTTATCAGTAAATATTTCCACTGAGATTAAGAAAAGCAGTAGCTTAATAAATTAAGTACTTCCTGGTATGGTTACTGTACTGGTAACTCCCAAAAGAATCTGGATTGTGGTGAAGGAACCGAGAAAAAAGCTCATTTAGGACCTGCACATATGAAGGGGGTAGGCAGCTGTATATCAGGGAGAAAACCTTCTGAGAATAAAAACAGCTGGAGCTTGTTAAGGTAATTACACAGGGGAAAGGATAATGTACTGGGAACTCCTGAAAAGAATCTGATTTGTGGTGAGGGAACAGAGAATATAGCTCATTTAGGACCTGCACTTACGAAGGGGGTAGGCAGCTGTATTCAGGGAGTATCCCTTCTGAGAATAAAAACAGCTGTAGCTTGTTAAGGTATTTACACAGGGGAAGGCATAATGTACTGGGAACTCCTCAGAAGAATCTGATTTGTGGTGAGGGGAGAGAGATAAAAGCTCATTTAGGAACGACATGAACATGCTGCGTAGGTAGCTGTTTATCAGTAAATATCTCCACTGAGATTATGAAAAGCTGTAGCTTAATAAACTAAGTACTTCCTGGTATGGTTACTGTTCTGGTAACTCCCCATAAGAATCTGGATTGTGGTGAGGGAACAGATAAAAAAGCTCATTTAGGACCTGCACTTACGAAGGGAGTAGGCAGCTGTATATCAGGGAGTATCCCTTCTGAGAATAAAAACAGCTGGAGCTTGTTAAGGTAATTACACAGTGGAAATGATATTGTACTGGGAACTCCTCAGAAGAATCTGATTTGTGGTGAGGGGAGAGAGATAAAAGCTCATTTAGGAACAACATGAAAATGCTGCATAGGTAACAGTTTATCAGTAAATATTTACACTGGATTAAGAAAAGCAGTCGCTTAATAAATTAAGAAATTCCTGGTATGGTTACTGTACTGGTAACTCCCCAAAAGAATCTGGATTGTTGTGAGGGAACAGAGAATAAAGCTTATATAGGACCTGCACTTACGAAGGGGGTAAGCAGCTGTATATCAGGGAGGAAACCTTCTGAGAATAAAAACAGCTGGAGCTTGTTAAGGTAATTACACAGGGGAAAGGATAATGTACAGGGAACTCCTCAGAAGAATCTGATTTGTGGTGTCGGGAGAGAGATAAAAGATCATTTAGTAACGACATGAACGTGCTGCAGAGGTAGCTGATTATCAGTGAATATCTCCACTGAGATTAAGAAAAGCAGTAGCTTAATAAATTAAGTATTTCTTGGTATGTTTACTGAACTGGTAACTCCCCAAAAGAATCTGGATTGTGGTGAGGGAACAGAGAAAAAAGCTCATTTAGGACCTGCACTTACGAAGGGGGTAGGCAGCTGTATATCACTGAGTAAACCTTCTGAGAATAAAAACAGCTGGAGCTTGTTAAGGTAATTACACAGGGGAAAGGATAATGTACTGGGAACTCCTCAGAAGAATCTGATTTGTGGTGAGGGGAGAGAGATAAAAGCTCATTTAGGAACGACATGAAAATGCTGCATATGTAGCTGTTTATCAGTAAATATCTCCACTGAGATTAAGAAAAGCAGTAGCTTAATAAATTAAGTACTTCCTGGTATGGTTACTGTACTGGTAACTCCCCAAAAGAATCTGTTTTGTGGTGAGGAAACAGAGAAAAAAGCTCATTTAGGACCTGCACTTACCAAGGGGGTATGCAGCTGTATATCAGGGAGTAAACCTTCTTAGAATAAAAACAGCTGGAGCTTGTTAAGGTAATTACACAGGGGAAAGGATAATGTACTGGGAACTCCTCAGAATTATCTGATTTGTGGTGAGGGGAGAGAGATGAAATCTCATTTAGGAACGACATGAACATGCTGCCTAGGTAGCTGTTTATCAGTAAATATCTCCACTGAGATTAAGAAAAGCAGTAGCTTAATAAATTAAGTACTTCCTGGTATGGTTACTGTACTTGTAACTCCCCAAAAAAATTTGGATTGTGGTGAGGGAACAGAGAAAAAAGCTCATTTAGGACCTACACTTACGAAGGGGGTAGACAGCTGTATATCAGGGTGTAAACCTTCTGAGATTTAAACAGCTGGAGCTTGTTAAGGTAATTACACAGGGGAAAGGATAGTGTACTGGGAACTCCTCAGAAGAATCTGATTTTTGGTGAGGGGGAGAGATAAAAGCTCATTTAAGAACGACATGAACATGCTGATTGGTTGCTGTTTATCAGTAAATAACTCCAATGAGGTTAAGAAAAGCAGTAGCTTAATAAATTAAGTACTTCCTGGTATGGTTACTGTACTGGTAACTCCCCAAAAGAATCTGCGTTGTGGTGAGGGAACAGAGAAAAAAGCTCATTTAGGACCCGCGCTTACGAAGGTGGTAGGCAGCTGTATATCAGGGAGTATCCCTTCTGAGAATAAAAACGGCTGGAGCTTCTTAAGGTAGTTACACAGGGGAAAGGATAATGTACTGGGAACTCCTCAGAAGAATCTGATTTGTGGTGAGGGGAGAGAGATAAAAGCTCATTTAGGAACGACATGAAAATGCTGTATAGGTAGCTTTTTATCAGTAAATATCTCCACTGAGATTAAGAAAAGCAGTAGCTTAATAAATTAAGTACTTCCTGGTATGGTTACTGTACTGGTAACTCCCCAAAAGAATCTGGATTGTGGTGAGGGAACAGGGAAAAAAGCTCATTTAGAACCTGCACTTACGAAGGGAGTAGGCAGCTGTATATCAGGGAGTATCCCTCCTGAGAATAAAAACAGCTGGAGCTTGTTAAGGTAATTTCACAGGGGAAAGTATAATGTACTGGGAACTCCTCAGAAGAATCTGATTTTTGGTGAGGGGAGAGAGATAAAAGGTCATTTAGGAACGACATGAAAATGCTGCATAGGTAGCTGTTTATCGGTAAATATTTCCACTGAGATTAAGAAAAGCAGTAGCTTAATAAATTAAGAAATTCCTGGTATGGTTACTGTACTGGTAACTCCCCAAAAGAATCTGGATTCTTGTGATGGAACAGAGAATAAAGCTTATTTAGGACCTGCACTTACGAAGGGGGTAAGCAGCTGTATATCAGGGAGGAAACCTTCTGAGAATAAAAACAGCTGGAGCTTGTTAAGGTAATTACAAAGGGGAAAGGATAATGTACTGGGAACTCCTCAGAAGAATCTGATTTGTGGTGTCGGGAGAGAGATAAAAGTTCATTTAGTAACGACATGAACATGCTGCAGAGGTAGCTGATTATCAGTGAATATCTCCACTGAGATTAAGAAAAGCAGTAGCTTAATAAATTAAGTATTTCTTGGTATGGTTACTGAACTGGTAACTCCCGAAAAGAATCTGGATTGTGGTGAGGGAACAGAGAAAAAAGCTCATTTAGGACCTGCACTTACGAAGGGGGTAGGCTGCTGTATATCAGGGTGTAAACCTTCTGAGATTTAAACAGCTGGAGCTTGTTAAGGTAATTACACAGGGGAAAGGATAGTGTACTGGGAACTCCTCAGAAGAATCTGATTTTTGGTGAGGGGGAGAGATAAAAGCTCATTTAAAAACGACATGAACATGCTGCTTGGTTGCTGTTTATCAGTAAATATCTCCACTGAGGTTAAGAAAAGCAGTAGCTTAATAAACTAAGTACTTCCTGGTATGGTTACTGTACTGGTAACTCCCCAAAAGAATCTGGATTGTGGTGAGGGAACAGAGAAAAAAGCTCATTTAGGACCCGCGCTTACGAAGGTGGTAGGCAGCTGTATATCAGGGAGTATCCCTTCTGAGAATAAAAACAGCTGGAGCTTGTTAAGGTAATTACACAGGGGAAAGGATAATGTACTGGGAACTCCTCAGAAGAATCTGATTTGTGGTGGGGGGAGAGAGATAAAAGCTCATTTAGGAACGACATGAAAAAGCTGCATAGGTAGCTGTTTATCAGAAAATATCTCCAATGAGATAAAGAAAAGCAGTAGCTTAATAAATTAAGTACTTCCTGGTATGGTTACTGTACTGGTAACTCCCCAAAAGAATCTGGATTGTGGTGAGGGAACAGAGAAAAAAGCTCATTTAGGACCTGCACTTACGAAGGGTGTAGGCAGCTGTATATCAGGGAGTATCCGTTCTGAGAATAAAAACAACTGGAGCTTGTTAAGGTAATTACACAGGGGAAAGGATAATGTACTGGGAACTCCTCAGAAGAATCTGATTTGTGGTGAGGGGAGAGAGATAAAAGCTCATTTAGGAAAGACATGAACATGCTGCGTAGGTAGCTGATTATCAGTAAATATCTCCACTGAGATTAAGAAAAGCAGTAGCTTAATGAATTAAGTACTTCCTGGTATGGTTACTGTACTGGTAACTCCCAAAAAGAATCTGGATTGTGGTGAGGGAACAGAGAAAAATGCTCATTTAAGACCTGCACTTACGAAAGGGGTAGGCGCTGTATATCAGAGAGTAAACCTTCTGAGAATAAAAACAGCTGTAGCTAGTTAAGGTAATTACACAGGGGAAAGGATAATGTACTGGGAACTCCTCAGAAGAATCTGATTTGTGGTGTGGGGAGAGAGATAAAAGCTCATTTAATAACGACATCAACATGCTGCATAGGTAGCTGTTTATCAGTGAATATCTCCACTGAGATTAAGAAAAGCAGTAGCTTAATAAATTAAGTATTTCTTGGTATGGTTACTGTACTGGTAACTCCCCAAAAGAATCTGGATTGTGGTGAGGAAACAGAGAAAAAAGCTCATTTAGGACCTGCACTAACCAAGGGGGTAGGCAGCTGTATATCAGGGTGTAAACCTTTTGAGATTTAAACAGCTGGAGCTTGTTAAGGTAATTACACAGGGGAAAGGATAATGTACTGGGAACTCCTCAGAAGAATCTGATTTTTGGTGAGGGGGAGGGATAAAAGCTCATTTAAGAACGACATGAACATGCTGCTTGTTTGCTGTTTATCAGTAAATATCTCCACTGAGATTAAGAAAAGCAGTAGCTTAATAAATTAAGTACTTCCTGGTATGGTTACTGTACTGGTAACTCCCCAAAAGAATCTAGATTGTGGTGAGGGAACAGAGAAAAAATCTCATATAGGACCCGCGCTTACGAAGGTGGTAGGCAGCTGTATATCAGGGAGTATCCCTTCTGAGAATAAAAACAGCTGGAGCTTCTTAAGGTAATTACACAGGGGAAAGGATAATGTACTGGGAACTCCTCAGAAGAATCTGATTTGTGGTGAGGGGAGAGAGATAAAAGTTCATTTAGGAACGACATGAAAATGCTGCATAGGTAGCTGTTTATCAGTAAATATCTCCACTGAGATTATGAAAAGCAGTACCTTAATAAACTAAGTACTTCCTGGTATGGTTACTGTTCTGGTAACTCCCCATAAGAATCTGGATTGTGGTGAGGGAACAGATAAAAAATGTCATTTAGGACCTGAACTTACGAAGGGGGTAGGCAGCTGTATATCAGGGAGTAAACCTTCTGAGAATAAAAAGAGCTGGAGCTTGTTAAGGTAATTACACAGGGGAAAGGATAATGTACTGGGAACTCCTTAGAAGAATCTTATTTGTGGTGAAAGGAGAGAGATAAAAGCTCATTTAGGAACGACATGAAAATGCTGCATAGGTAGCTGTTTACCAGTAAATATCTCCACTGAGATTAAGAAAAGCAGTAGCTTAATAAATTAAGTACTTCCTGGTATGGTTACTCTACTGGTAACTCCCCAAAAGAATCTGGATTGTGGTGAGGGAACAGAGAAAAAAGCTAATTTAGGACCTGCACTTACGAAGGGGGTAGGCAGCTGTATGTCAGGGTGTATCCCTTCTGAGAATAAAAACAGCTGGAGCTTGTTAAGGTAATTACACAGGGGAAAGGATAATGTACTGGGAACTCCTCAGAAGAATCTGATTTGTGGTGAGGGGAGAGAGATAAAAGCTCATTTAAGAACGACATGAAAATGCTGCATAGGTAGCTGTTTACCAGTAAATATCTCCACTGAGATTAAGAAAAGCAGTAGCTTAATAAATTAAGTACTTCCTGGTATGGTTACTCTACTGGTAAGTCCCCAAAAGAATCTGGATTGTGGTGAGGGAAGAGAGAAAAAAGCTCATTTAGGACCTTCACGTACGAAGGGGGTAGGCAGCTGTATATCAGGGAGTATCCATTCTGAGAATAAAAACAGCTGGAGCTTGTTAAGGTAATTACACAGGGGAAAGGATACTGTACTGGGAACTCCTCAGAAGAATCTGATTTGTGTTGAGGGGAGAGAGATGAAAGCTCATTTAGGAACGACATGAACATGCTGCCTAGGTAGCAGTTTATCAGTAAATATCTCCACTGAGATTAAGAAAAGCAGTAGCTTAATAAATTAAGTACTTCCTGGTATGGTTACTCTACTGGTAACTCCTCAAAAGAATCTGGATTGTGGTGAGGTAACAGAGAAAAAAGCTCATTTAGGACCTGCACTTACGAAGGGGTTAGGCAGCTGTATATCAGGGAGTATCCCTTCTGAGAATAAAAACAGCTGGAGCTTGTAAAGGTAATTACACAGGGGAAAGGATAATGTACTGGGAACTCCTTAGAAGAATCTTATTTGTGGTGAGGGGAGAGAGATAAAAGCTCATTTAGGAACGACATGAAAATGCTGCATATGTAGCTGTTTATCAGTAAATATCGCCACTGAGATTAAGAAAAGCAGTAGCTTAATAAATTAAGTACTTCCTTGTGTGGTTACTGTACTGGTAACTCCCCAAAAGAATCTGGATTGTGGTGAGGGAACAGAGAAAAAAGCTCATTTAGGACCTGCACTTACGAAGGGGGTAGGCAGCTGTATATCAGGGAGTAAACCTTCTGAGCATAAAAACAACTGTAGCTTGTTAAGGTAATTACACAGGGGAAAGGATAATGTACTGGGAACTCCTCAGAAAAATCTGATTTGTGGTGAGTGGAGAGAGATAAAAGCTCATTTATGAACGACAGGAACATGCTGCTTAGGTAGCTGTTTATCAGTAAATATCTCCACTGAGATTAAGAAATGCAGCAGCTTAATAAATTAAGTACTTCCTGGTATGGGTACTATACTGGTAACTCTTCAAAAGAATCTGGATTGTGGTGAGGGAACAGAGAAAAATGCTCATTTAAGACCTGCACTTACGAAGGGCGTAGGCAGCTGTATATCAGAGAGTAAACCTTCTGAGAATAAAAACAGCTGGAGCTTGTTAAGGTAATTACACAGGGGAAAGGATAATGTACTGGGAACTCCTCAGAAGAATCTGATTTGTGGTGAGTGGAGAGAGATAAAAGCTCATTTAGGAACGACATGAACATGCTGCGTAGGTAGCTGTTTATCAGTAAATATCTCCACTGAGATTAAGAAAAGCAGTAGCTTAATAAATTAAGTACTTCCTGGTATTCTTACGGTACTGGTAACTCCGCAAAGAATCTGGATTGTGGTGAGGGAACAGAGAAAAAAGCTCATTAAGGACCTGCACTTACCTAGGGGGTAGGCAGCTGTATATCAGGGAGTAAACCTTCTGAGAATAAAAACAGCTGGAGCTTGTTAAGGAAATTACACAGGGGAAAGGATAATGTACTGGGAACTCCTCCGAAGAATCGGATTTGTGGTGAGGGGAGAGAGATGAAAGCTCATTTTGGAACGACATGAACATGCTGCGTAGGTAGCTGTTTATCAGTAAATATCTCCACTGAGATTAAGAAAAGCAGTAGCTTAATAAATTAAGTACTTCCTGGTATGGTTACTGTACTGGTAACTCCCCAAAATAATCTGGATTGTGTTGAGGGAACAGAGAAAAAAGCTCATTTAGGACCTGCACTTACGAAGGTGGTAGGCAGCTGTATATCAGGAAGTAAACCTTCTGAGCATAAAAACAGCTGGAGGTTGTTAAGGTAATTACACAGGGGAAAGGATAATGTACTGGGAACTCCTGAGAAGAATCTGATTTGTGGTGAGGGGAGAGAGATAAAAGCTCATATAGGAACGACATGAACATGCTGCGTAGGTAGCTGTTCATCAGTAAATATCTCCACTGAAATTAAGAAAAGCAGTAGCTTAATAAATTAAGTACTTCCTGGTATGGTTACTGTACTGGTAACTCCCCAAAAGAATCTGATTTGTGGTGAGGGAACAGAGAAAAAAGCTCATTTAGGACCTGCACTTACGAAGGGGGTAGGCAGCTGTATATCAGGGAGTATCCCTTCTGAGAATAAAAAGAGCTGGAGCTTCTTAAGGTAATTACACAGAGGAAAGGATAATGTACTGGAAACTCCTCAGAAGAATCTGATTTGTGGTGAGGGGAGAGACATATAAGCTCATTTATGAACGACATGAAAATGCTGCATAGGTAGCTGTTTATCAGTAAATATCTCCACTCAGGTTATGAAAAGCTGTAGCTTAATAAATTAAGTACTTCCTGGTATGGTTACTGTAATTGTAACTCCCCAAAAGAATCTGGATTGTGGTGAGGGAACAGAGAAAAAAGCTCATTTAGGACCTGTACTTAGGAAGGGGTTAGGCAGCTGTATATCATGGAGTATCCCTTGTGAGAATAAAAACAGCTGGAGATTGTAAAGGTAATTACACAGGGGAAAGGATAATGTACTGGGAACTCCTTAGAAGAATCTTATTTGTGGTGAAAGGAGAGAGATAAAAGCTCATTTAGGAACGACATGAAAATGCTGCGTATGTAGCTGTTTATCAGTAAATATCGCCACTGAGATTAAGAAAAGCAGTAGCTTAATAAATTAAGTACTTCCTTGTGTGGTTACTGTACTGGTAACTCCCCAAAAGAATCTGGATTGTGGTGAGGGAACAGATAAAAAAGCTCATTTAGGACCTGTACTTAGGAAGTGGGTAGGCAGCTGTATATCAGGGAGTAAACCTTCTGAGAATAAAAACAGCTGGAGCTTGTTAAGGTAATTACACAGGGGAAAGGATAATGTACTGGGAACTCCTCAGAAGAATCTGATTTGTGGTGAGGGGAGAGAGATAAAAGCTCATTTAGGACCGACATGAAAATCCTGCGTAGGTAGCTGTTTATCAGTAAATATCTCCACTGAGATTAAGAAAAGCAGTAGCTTAATAAATCAAGTACTTCCTGGTATGGTTACTGTACTGGTAACTCTTCAAAAGAATCTGGATTGTGGTGAGGGAACAGAGAAAAATGCTCATTTAAGACCTGCACTTACGAAGGGGGTAGGCAGCTGAATATCAGGGAGTAAACCTTCTGAGAATAAAAACAGCTGGAGCTTGTTAAGGTAATTACACAGGGGAAAGGATAATGTACTGGGAACTCCTCAGAAGAATCTGATTTGTGGTGAGTGGAGAGAGATAAAAGCTCATTTAGGAATGACATGAACATGTTGCGTAGGTAGTTGTTTATCAGTAAATATCTCCACTGAGATTAAGAAAAGCAGTAGCTTAATAAATTAAGTACTTCCTGGTATGCTTACGGTACTGGTAACTCCGCAAAGAATCTGGATTGTGGTGAGGGAACAGAGAAAATTTCATTAAGGACCTGCACTTACGAAGGTGGTAGGCAGCTGTATATCAGGGAGTAAACCTTCTGAGCATAAAATCAGCTGGAGGTTGTTAAGGTAATTACACAGGGGAAAGGATAATGTACTGGGAACTCCTCAGAAGAATCTGATTTGTCGTGAGGGGAGAGAGATAAAAGCTCATATAGGAACGACATGAACATGCTGCGTAGGTAGCTGTTCATCAGTAAATATCTCCACTGAAATTAAGAAAAGCAGTAGCTTAATAAATTAAGTACTTCCTGGTATGGTTACTGTACTGGTAACTCCCCAAAAGAATCTGATTTGTGGTGAGGGAACAGAGAAAAAAGCTCATTTAGGACCTGCACTTACGAAGGGGGTAGGCAGCTGTATATCAGGGAGTATCCCTTCTGAGAATAAAAAGAGCTGGAGCTTCTTAAGGTAATTACACAGAGGAAAGGATAATGTACTGGAAACTCCTCAGAAGAATCTGATTTGTGGTGAGTGGAGAGAGATAAAAGCTCATTTAGGAACGACATGAACATGCTGCGTAGGTAGCTGTTTATCAGTAAATATCTCCACTGAGATTAAGAAAAGCAGTATCTTAGTATATTAAGTACTTCCTGGTATGGTTACTGTACTGGTAACTCCCCAAAAGAATCAGGATTGTGGTGAGGGAACAGAGAAAAAAGCTCATTTAGGACCTGGAATTACGAACGGGGTAGGAACTGTATATCAGGGAGTAAACCTTCTGAGAATAAAAACAGCTGGAGCTTGTTAAGGTAATTACACAGGGGAAAGGATAAAGTATTGGGAACTTCTCAGAAGAATCTGATTTGTGGTGAGGGGAGAACGAAAAGAGCTCATTTAGGAACGACATGAAAATGCTGCGGAGGTAGCTGTTTATCAGTAAATATCTCCACTGAGATTAAGAAAAGCAGTAGCTTAGTAAAGTAAGTACTTCCGTGTATGGTTACTGTACTGGTAACTCATCAAAAGAATCTGGATTGGGTTGAGGGAACAGAAAAAATCTCATTTAGGACTTGCACATACGAAGGGGGTAGGCAGCTGTATATCAGGGAGTAAACCTTCTGAGAATAAAAACAGCTGGAGCTTGTTAAGGTAATTACACAGGGGAGAGGATAATGTACTGGGAACTCCTCAGAAGAATCTGATTTGTGGTGAGGAGAGAGAGATAAAAGGTCATTCAAGAACGACTTGAACATGCTGCGTAGGTAGCTGTTTATCAGTAAATATCTCCACTGAGATTAAGAAAAGCAGTAGCTTAATAAATTAAGTTCTTCCTGGTAAGGTTACTGTACTGGTAACTCCCCAAAAGAATCTGGATTGTGGTGAGGGAACAGAGAAAAAAGCTCATTTAGGACCTGCACTTACGAAGGGGGTAGGCAGCCTTATATCAGGGTGTATCCCTTCTGAGAATAAAAACAGCTGGAGCTTGTTAAGGTAATTACACAGGGGAAAGGATAATGTACTGGGAACTCCTCAGAAGAATCTGATTTGTGGTGGGGGGAGAGAGATAAAAGCTCATTTAGGAACGACATGAAAATGCTGCATAGGTAGCTGTTTATCAGAAAATATCTCCAATGAGATTAAGAAAAGCAGTAGCTGAATAAATTAAGTACTTCCAGGTTTGGGTACTTTACTGGTAACTCCCCAAAAGAATCTGAATTGTGGTGAGGGAACAGAGAAAAAAGCTCATTTAGGACCTGCACTTACGAAGGGGGTAGGCAGCTGTATATCATGGAGTAAATCTTCTGAGCATAAAAACAACTGTAGCTTGTTAAGGTAATTACACAGGGGAAAGGATAATGTACTGGGAACTCCTCAGAAAAATCTGATTTGTGGTGAGTGGAGAGAGATAAAAGCTCATTTATGAACGACAGGAACATGCTGCTTAGGTAGCTGTTTATCAGTAAATATCTCCACTGAGATTAAGAAATGCAGCAGCTTAATAAATTAAGTACTTCCTGGTATGGTTACTGTACTGGTAACTCTTCAAAAGAATATGGATTGTGGTGAGGGAACAGAGAAAAATGCTCATTTAAGACCTGCACTTACGAAGGGGGTAGGCAGCTGTATATCAGGGAGTAAACCTTCTGAGAATAAAAACAGCTGGAGCTTGTTAAGGTAATTACACAGGGGAAAGGATAATGTACTGGGAACTCCTCAGAAGAATCTGATTTGTGGTGAGTGGAGAGAGATAAAAGCTCATTTAGGAACGACATGAACATGTTGCGTAGGTAGTTGTTTATCAGTAAATATCTCCACTGAGATTAAGAAAAGCAGTAGCTTAATAAATTAAGTACTTCCTGGTATGCTTACGGTACTGGTAACTCCGCAAAGAATCTGGATTGTGGTGAGGGAACAGAGAAAATTTCATTAAGGACCTGCACTTACGAAGGTGGTAGGCAGCTGTATATCAGGGAGTAAACCTTCTGAGCATAAAAACAGCTGGAGGTTGTTAAGGTAATTACACAGGGGAAAGGATAATGTACTGGGAACTCCTCAGAAGAATCTGATTTGTCGTGAGGGGAGAGAGATAAAAGCTCATATAGGAACGACATGAACATGCTGCGTAGGTAGCTGTTCATCAGTAAATATCTCCACTGAAATTAAGAAAAGCAGTAGCTTAATAAATTAAGTACTTCCTGGTATGGTTACTGTACTGGTAAC
Organism: Perognathus longimembris pacificus; assembly: GCF_023159225.1. Taxonomy (NCBI): domain Eukaryota; kingdom Metazoa; phylum Chordata; class Mammalia; order Rodentia; family Heteromyidae; genus Perognathus; species Perognathus longimembris. The sequence continues at coordinate 21,369 of NW_025960995.1, forward strand.
TCCCCAAAAGAATCTGATTTGTGGTGAGGGAACAGAGAAAAAAGCTCATTTAGGACCTGCACTTACGAAGGGGGTAGGCAGCTGTATATCAGGGAGTATCCCTTCTGAGAATAAAAAGAGCTGGAGCTTCTTAAGGTAATTACACAGAGGAAAGGATAATGTACTGGAAACTCCTCAGAAGAATCTGATTTGTGGTGAGTGGAGAGAGATAAAAGCTCATTTAGGAACGACATGAACATGCTGCGTAGGTAGCTGTTTATCAGTAAATATCTCCACTGAGATTAAGAAAAGCAGTATCTTAGTATATTAAGTACTTCCTGGTATGGTTACTGTACTGGTAACTCCCCAAAAGAATCAGGATTGTGGTGAGGGAACAGAGAAAAAAGCTCATTTAGGACCTGGAATTACGAACGGGGTAGGAAGCTGTATATCAGGGAGTAAACCTTCTGAGAATAAAAACAGCTGGAGCTTGTTAAGGTAATTACACAGGGGAAAGGATAAAGTATTGGGAACTTCTCAGAAGAATCTGATTTGTGGTGAGGGGAGAACGAAAAGAGCTCATTTAGGAACGACATGAAAATGCTGCGGAGGTAGCTGTTTATCAGTAAATATCTCCACTGAGATTAAGAAAAGCAGTAGCTTAGTAAAGTAAGTACTTCCGTGTATGGTTACTGTACTGGTAACTCATCAAAAGAATCTGGATTGGGTTGAGGGAACAGAAAAAATCTCATTTAGGACTTGCACATACGAAGGGGGTAGGCAGCTGTATATCAGGGAGTAAACCTTCTGAGAATAAAAACAGCTGGAGCTTGTTAAGGTAATTACACAGGGGAGAGGATAATGTACTGGGAACTCCTCAGAAGAATCTGATTTGTGGTGAGGAGAGAGAGATAAAAGGTCATTCAAGAACGACTTGAACATGCTGCGTAGGTAGCTGTTTATCAGAAAATATCTCCACTGAGATTAAGAAAAGCAGTAGCTTAATAAATTAAGTTCTTCCTGGTAAGGTTACTGTACTGGTAACTCCCCAAAAGAATCTGGATTGTGGTGAGGGAACAGAGAAAAAAGCTCATTTAGGACCTCCACTTGCGAAGGGGGTAGGCAGCTGTATATCAGGGAGTATCCCTACTGAGAATAAAAACAGCTGGAGCTTATTAAGGTAATTGCATAGGGGAAAGTGTAATGTACTGGGAACTCCTCAGAAGAATCTTTTTTGTGGTGAGGGGAGAGAGATAAAAGCTCATTTAGGAACGTCATGAATATGCTGCATAGTTAGCTGTTTATCAGTAAACATCTCCACTGAGATTAAGAAAAGCAGTAGCTTAATAAATTAAGTACTTCCTGGTATGGTTACTGTACTGGTAACTCCCCAAAAGAATCTGGATTGTGGTGAGGGAACAGAGAAAAAAGCTCATTATGACCTGCACTTACGAAGGGGGTAGGCAACGGTATATCAGGGAGTAAACCTTCTGGAGCTTTTAAGGTAATTACACAGGGGAATGGATAATGTACTGGGAACTCCTCAGAAGAATCTGATTTTTGGTGAGGGGAGAGAGATAAAAGCTCATTTAGGAACGACATGAACATGATGCGTAAGTAGCTGTTTATCAGTAAATATCTCCACTGAGATTAAGAAAACAGTAGCTTAATAAATTAGGTACTTCCTGGTATGGTTACTGTACTGGTAACTCCCCAACAGAATCTGGGTTGTGGTGAGGGAACAGAGAAAAAAGCTCATTTAGGACCTGCATTTAAGAAGGGGGTAGGCAGCTGTATATCAGGGAGTAAACCTTCTGAGAATAAAAACAGCTGGAGCTTGTTAAGGTAATTACACAGGGGAAAGGATTATGTACTGGGAACTCCTCAGAAGAATCTGATTTTTGGTGAGGGGAGGGAGATAAAAGCTCATGTAGGAATGACACCAAATGCTGCATAGGTAGCTGTTTATCAGTAAATATCTCCACTGAGATTAAGAAAAGCAGTAGCTTAATAAATTAAGTACTTCCTGGTATGGTTACTTTACTGGTAACTCCCCAGAAGATCTGGATTGTGGTGAGGGAACAGAGAAAAAAGCTCATTTAGGACCTGCACTTACGAACGGGGTAGGCAGCTGTATATCAGGGAGTATCCCTTCTGAGAATAAAAACAGCTGGTGGGGCTGGGGATATGGCCTAGTGGCAAGAGTGCTTGCCTTGTATACATGAGGCCTTGGGTTCAATTCCCCAGCACCACATATACAGAAAATGGCCAGAAGTGGCGCTGTGGCTCAAGTGGCAGAGTGCTAGCCTTGAGCATAAAGAAGCCAGGGACAGTGCTCAGGCCCTGAGTTAAAGGCCCTGGAATGGTCAGAAAAAACAAAACAAAAACAATAAAAAAAGCTGGAGCTTGTTAAGGTAATTACACAGGGGAAAGGATAATGTACTGGGATCTCCTCAGAAGAATCTGATTTGTGGTGAGGGGAGAGAGATAAAAGCTCATTTAGGACCGACATGAAAATGCTGCATAGGTAGCTGTTTATCCGTATATATCTCCACGGAGATTAAGAAAAGCAGTAGCTGAATAAATTAAGTAATTCCTGGCATGGTTACTGTACTGGTATCTCCCCAAAAGAATGTGGATTGTGGTGAGGGAACAGAGAAAAAAGCACATTTAGGACCTGCATTTACGAAGGGGGTAGGCAGCTGTATATCAGGGAGTAAACCTTCTGAGAATAAAAACAGCTGGAGCTTGTTAAGGTAATTACACAGGGGAAAGGATAATGTACTGGGAACTCCTCAGAAGAATCTGATTTGTGGTGAGGGGAGGGAGATAAAAGCTCATTTAGGAACGACATGAACATGCTGTGTAGGTAGCTGTTTATCAGTAAATATCTCCACTGAAGTTAAGAAAAGCAGTAGCTTAATAAATTAAGTAATTCCTTGTATGGTTACTGTACTGGTAACTCCCCAAAATAATCTGTATTGTGGTGAGGGAACAGAGAAAAAAGCTCATTTAGGACCTGCACTTACGAAGGGGGTAGGCAGCTGTATATCAGGCAGTATCCCTTCTGAGAATAAAAACAGCTGGAGCTTGTTAAGGTAATTACACAGGGGAAAGGATAATGTACTGGGAAATCCTCAGAAGAATCTGATTTGTAATGAGGGGAGAGCGTTAAAAGTTCATTTAGGAACGACATGACCATGCAGCGTAGGTAGTTGTTTATCAGTAAATATCTCCACTGAGATTAAGAAAAGCAGTACCTTAATAAATTAAGTACTTCCTGGTATGGTTACTGTACTGGAAACTCCCCAAAAGAGTCTGTATTGTGGTGAGGGAACAGAGAAAAAAGCTCATTTAGGACCTGCACTTACGAAGGGGGTAGGCAGCTGTAAATCAGGGATTATCCCTTCTGAGAATAAAAACAGCTGGAGCTTTTTAAGGTAATTACACAGGGGAAAGGATAATGTACTGGGAACTCCTCAGAAGAATCTGATTTGTGGTGAGGGGAGAGAGATAAAAGCTCATTTAGGAACGACATGAAAATGCTGCATAGGTAGCTGTTTATCCATAAATATCTCCCCTGAGATTAAGACAAGCAGTAGCTTAATAAATTAAGTACTTCCTGGTATGATTACTGTACTGGTAACTCCCCAAAACAATCTGAATTGTGGTGAGGGAACAGAGAAAAAAGCTCATTTAGGACCTGCACTTACGAATGGGGTAGGTAGCTGTATATCTGGGAGTATCCCTTCTGAGAATAAAAACAGCTGGAGCTTGTTAAGGTAATTACACAGGGGAAAGGATAATGTACTGGGAACTGCTCAGAAGAATCTGATTTGTGGTGAGGGGAGAGAGATAAAAGCTCATTTAGGACCGACATGGAAATGCTGCATAGGTAGCTGTTTATCCGTAAATATCTCCACGGAGATTAAGAAAAGCAGTAGCTGAATAAATTAAGTAATTCCTGGCATGGTTACTGTACTGGTAACTCCCCAAAAGAATCTGGATTGTGGTGAGGGAACAGAGAAAAAAGCACATTTAGGACCTGCATTTACGAAGGGGGTAGGCAGCGGTATATCAGGGAGTAAACCTTCTGAGAATAAAAACAGCTGGAGCTTGTTAAGGTAATTACACAGGGGAAAGGATAATGTACTGGGAACTCCTCAGAAGAATCTGATTTGTGGTGAGGGGAGAGAGATAAAAGCTCATTTAGGAACGACATGAACATGCTGTGTAGGTAGCTGTTTATCAGTAAATATCTCCACTGAAGTTAAGAAAAGCAGTAGCTTAATAAATTAAGTAATTCCTTGTATGGTTACTGTACTGGTAACTCCCCAAAATAATCTTTATTGTGGTGAGGGAACAGAGAAAAAAGCTCATTTAGGACCTGCACTTACGAAGGGGGTAGGCAGCTGTATATCAGGGAGTATCCCTTCTGAGAATAAAAACAGCTGGAGCTTGTTAAGGTAATTACACAGGGGAAAGGATAATGTACTGGGAACTCCTCAGAAGAATCTGATTTGTGATGAGGGGAGAGCGTTAAAAGCTCATTTAGGAACTACATGACAATGCAGCGTAGGTAGTTGTTTATCAGTAAATATCTCCACTGAGATTAAGAAAAGCAGTAGCTTAATAAATTAAGTACTTCCTGGTATGGTTACTGTACTGGTAACTCCCCAATAGAATCTGGATTGTGGTGAGGGAACAGAGAAAAAAGCTCATTTAGGACCTGCACTTACGAAGGGGGTAGGCAGCTGTATATCAGGGAGTATCCCTTCTGAGAATAAAAACAGCTGGAGCTTGTTAAGGTAATTACACAGCGGAAAGGATAATGTACTGGGAACTTCTCAGAAGATTCTGATTTGTGGTGAGCGGAGATAGATAAAAGCTCATTTAGGAATGGTATGAAAATGCTGCTTAGGTAGCTGTTTATCAGTAAATATCTCTACTGAGATCATGAAAAGCAGTAGCTTAATAAATTAAGTAATTCCTGGTATGGTTACTCTACTGGTAACTCCCCAAAAAAATCTGGATTGTAGTGAGGGAACAGAGAAAAAAGCTCATTTAGGACCTGCACTTACGAAGGGGGTAGGCAGCTGTATATCAGGGAGTAAACCTTCTGAGAATAAAAACAGCTGGAGCTTGTTAAGGTAATTACACAGGGGTAAGGATAATATACTGGGAACTCCTCAGAAGAATCTGATTTGTGGTGAGGGGAGAGAGATAAAAGCTCATTTAGGAACGAGAGGAAAATGCTGCATAGGGAGCTGTTTATCAGTAAATATCTCCACTGAGATTAAGAAAAGCAGTACCTTAATAAATTAAGTACTTCCTGGTATGGTTACTGTACTGGAAACTCCCCAAAAGAGTCTGGATTGTGGTGAGGGAACAGAGAAAAAAGCTCATTTAGGACCTGCACTTACGAAGGGGGTAGACAGCGGTAAATCAGGGATTATCCCTTCTGAGAATAAAAACAGCTGGAGCTTTTTAAGGTAATTACACAGGGGAAAGGATAATGTACTGGGAACTCCTCAGAAGAATCTGATTTGTGGTGAGGGGAGAGAGATAAAAGCTCATTTAGGATCGACATGAACATGCTGCTTAGGTAGCTGTTTATCAGTAAATATCTCCACTGAGATTAAGAAAAGCAGTAGCTTAATAAATTCAATACTTCCTGGTATGGTTACTGTACTGGTTACTCCTCAAAAGAGTCTGGATTGCAGTGAGGGAACAGAGAAAAGAGCTCATTTTAGACCTGCACTTACGAAGGGGGTAGGCGGCTGTATATCAGGGAGTATCCCTTCTGAGAATAAAAACAGCTGGAGCATTTTAAGGTAATTACACAGGGGAAAGGATAATGTACTGGGAACTCCTCAGAAGAATCTGATTTGTGGTGAGGGGAGAGAGATAAAAGCTCATTTAGGAACGACATGAAAATGCTGCATAGGTAGCTGTTTATCAGTAAATATCTCCCCTGAGATTAAGAAAAGCAGTAGCTTAATAAATTAAGTACTTCCTGGTATGATTACTATACTGGTAACTCCCCAAAACAATCTGAATTGTGGTGAGGGAACAGAGAAAAAAGCTCATTTAGCACCTACACTTACGAATGGGGTAGGTATCTGTATATCTGGGAGTATCCCTTCTGAGAATAAAAACAGCTGGAGCTTGTTAAGGTAATTCCACAGGGGAAAGGATAATGTACTGGGAACTGGTCAGAAGAATCTGATTTGTGGTGAGGGGAGAGAGATAAAAGCTCATTTAGGAACGACATGAACATGCTGCGTAGGTAGCTGTTTATCAGTAAATATATCCGCTGACATTAAGAAAAGCAGTAGCTTAATGAATTAAATACTTCCTGGTATGGGTACTGTAATGGTAACTCCCCAAAAGAATCTGGATTGTGGTGAGGGAACAGAGAAAAAAGCTCATTTAGGACCTGCACTTACGAAGGGGGTAGGCAGCTGTATATCAGGGAGTAAACCTTCTGAGAACAAAAACAGCTGGAGTTTGTTAAGGTAATTACACAGAGGAAAGGATAATGTACTGGGAAGTCCTCAGAAGAGTCCGATTTGTGGTGAGGGGAGAGATAAAAGCTCATTTAGGAACGACATGAAAATGCTGCATAGGTAGCTGTTTATCAGTAAATATCCCCACTGAGATTAAAAAAAGCAGTAGCTTAATAAATTAAGTACTTCCTGGTATGGTTACTGTACTGGCAACTCCCCAAAAGAATCTGGATTGTGGTGAGCCAATAGAGAATAAAGCTCATTTAGGACCTGCACTTACGAAGTGGGTAGGCAGCTGTATATCATGCAGTAAACCTTCTGAGAATAAAAACAGCTGGAGCTTGTTAAGGTAATTACATAGGGGAAAGTATAATGTACTGGGAACTCCTCAGAAGTATCTGATTTGTGGTGAGGGGAGAGAGATAAAAGCTCATTTAGGAACGACATGAACATGCTGCGTAGGTAGCTGTTTATCAGTAAATATCTCCACTGGGATTAAGAAAAGCAGTAGCTTAATAAATTAAGTACTTCCTGGTATGGTTACTGTACTGCTAACTCCCCAAAAGAATCTGGATTGTGGTGAGGGAACAGAGAAAAATGCTCATTTAGGACCTGCACATACGAAGGGGGTAGGCAACTGTATATCAGGGAGTAAACCTTCTGAGAATAAAAACAGCTGGAGCTTGTTAAAGTAATTACACAGGGGAAAGGATAATATACTGGGAACTCCTCAGAAGAATCTGATTTGTGGTGAGTGGAGAGAGATAAAAGCTCATTTAGGAATGACATGAACATGTTGCGTAGGTAGTTGTTTATCAGTAAATATCTCCACTGAGATTAAGAAAAGCAGTAGCTTAATAAATTAAGTACTTCCTGGTATGCTTACGGTACTGGTAACTCCGCAAAGAATCTGGATTGTGGTGAGGGAACAGAGAAAATTTCATTAAGGACCTGCACTTACGAAGGTGGTAGGCAGCTGTATATCAGGGAGTAAACCTTCTGAGCATAAAATCAGCTGGAGGTTGTTAAGGTAATTACACAGGGGAAAGGATAATGTACTGGGAACTCCTCAGAAGAATCTGATTTGTCGTGAGGGGAGAGAGATAAAAGCTCATATAGGAACGACATGAACATGCTGCGTAGGTAGCTGTTCATCAGTAAATATCTCCACTGAAATTAAGAAAAGCAGTAGCTTAATAAATTAAGTACTTCCTGGTATGGTTACTGTACTGGTAACTCCCCAAAAGAATCTGATTTGTGGTGAGGGAACAGAGAAAAAAGCTCATTTAGGACCTGCACTTACGAAGGGGGTAGGCAGCTGTATATCAGGGAGTATCCCTTCTGAGAATAAAAAGAGCTGGAGCTTCTTAAGGTAATTACACAGAGGAAAGGATAATGTACTGGAAACTCCTCAGAAGAATCTGATTTGTGGTGAGTGGAGAGAGATAAAAGCTCATTTAGGAACGACATGAACATGCTGCGTAGGTAGCTGTTTATCAGTAAATATCTCCACTGAGATTAAGAAAAGCAGTATCTTAGTATATTAAGTACTTCCTGGTATGGTTACTGTACTGGTAACTCCCCAAAAGAATCAGGATTGTGGTGAGGGAACAGAGAAAAAAGCTCATTTAGGACCTGGAATTACGAACGGGGTAGGAACTGTATATCAGGGAGTAAACCTTCTGAGAATAAAAACAGCTGGAGCTTGTTAAGGTAATTACACAGGGGAAAGGATAAAGTATTGGGAACTTCTCAGAAGAATCTGATTTGTGGTGAGGGGAGAACGAAAAGAGCTCATTTAGGAACGACATGAAAATGCTGCGGAGGTAGCTGTTTATCAGTAAATATCTCCACTGAGATTAAGAAAAGCAGTAGCTTAGTAAAGTAAGTACTTCCGTGTATGGTTACTGTACTGGTAACTCATCAAAAGAATCTGGATTGGGTTGAGGGAACAGAAAAAATCTCATTTAGGACTTGCACATACGAAGGGGGTAGGCAGCTGTATATCAGGGAGTAAACCTTCTGAGAATAAAAACAGCTGGAGCTTGTTAAGGTAATTACACAGGGGAGAGGATAATGTACTGGGAACTCCTCAGAAGAATCTGATTTGTGGTGAGGAGAGAGAGATAAAAGGTCATTCAAGAACGACTTGAACATGCTGCGTAGGTAGCTGTTTATCAGTAAATATCTCCACTGAGATTAAGAAAAGCAGTAGCTTAATAAATTAAGTTCTTCCTGGTAAGGTTACTGTACTGGTAACTCCCCAAAAGAATCTGGATTGTGGTGAGGGAACAGAGAAAAAAGCTCATTTAGGACCTGCACTTACGAAGGGGGTAGGCAGCCTTATATCAGGGTGTATCCCTTCTGAGAATAAAAACAGCTGGAGCTTGTTAAGGTAATTACACAGGGGAAAGGATAATGTACTGGGAACTCCTCAGAAGAATCTGATTTGTGGTGGGGGGAGAGAGATAAAAGCTCATTTAGGAACGACATGAAAATGCTGCATAGGTAGCTGTTTATCAGAAAATATCTCCAATGAGATTAAGAAAAGCAGTAGCTGAATAAATTAAGTACTTCCAGGTTTGGGTACTTTACTGGTAACTCCCCAAAAGAATCTGAATTGTGGTGAGGGAACAGAGAAAAAAGCTCATTTAGGACCTGCACTTACGAAGGGGGTAGGCAGCTGTATATCATGGAGTAAATCTTCTGAGCATAAAAACAACTGTAGCTTGTTAAGGTAATTACACAGGGGAAAGGATAATGTACTGGGAACTCCTCAGAAAAATCTGATTTGTGGTGAGTGGAGAGAGATAAAAGCTCATTTATGAACGACAGGAACATGCTGCTTAGGTAGCTGTTTATCAGTAAATATCTCCACTGAGATTAAGAAATGCAGCAGCTTAATAAATTAAGTACTTCCTGGTATGGTTACTGTACTGGTAACTCTTCAAAAGAATATGGATTGTGGTGAGGGAACAGAGAAAAATGCTCATTTAAGACCTGCACTTACGAAGGGGGTAGGCAGCTGTATATCAGGGAGTAAACCTTCTGAGAATAAAAACAGCTGGAGCTTGTTAAGGTAATTACACAGGGGAAAGGATAATGTACTGGGAACTCCTCAGAAGAATCTGATTTGTCGTGAGGGGAGAGAGATAAAAGCTCATATAGGAACGACATGAACATGCTGCGTAGGTAGCTGTTCATCAGTAAATATCTCCACTGAAATTAAGAAAAGCAGTAGCTTAATAAATTAAGTACTTCCTGGTATGGTTACTGTACTGGTAACTCCCCAAAAGAATCTGATTTGTGGTGAGGGAACAGAGAAAAAAGCTCATTTAGGACCTGCACTTACGAAGGGGGTAGGCAGCTGTATATCAGGGAGTATCCCTTCTGAGAATAAAAAGAGCTGGAGCTTCTTAAGGTAATTACACAGAGGAAAGGATAATGTACTGGAAACTCCTCAGAAGAATCTGATTTGTGGTGAGTGGAGAGAGATAAAAGCTCATTTAGGAACGACATGAACATGCTGCGTAGGTAGCTGTTTATCAGTAAATATCTCCACTGAGATTAAGAAAAGCAGTATCTTAGTATATTAAGTACTTCCTGGTATGGTTACTGTACTGGTAACTCCCCAAAAGAATCAGGATTGTGGTGAGGGAACAGAGAAAAAAGCTCATTTAGGACCTGGAATTACGAACGGGGTAGGAAGCTGTATATCAGGGAGTAAACCTTCTGAGAATAAAAACAGCTGGAGCTTGTTAAGGTAATTACACAGGGGAAAGGATAAAGTATTGGGAACTTCTCAGAAGAATCTGATTTGTGGTGAGGGGAGAACGAAAAGAGCTCATTTAGGAACGACATGAAAATGCTGCGGAGGTAGCTGTTTATCAGTAAATATCTCCACTGAGATTAAGAAAAGCAGTAGCTTAGTAAAGTAAGTACTTCCGTGTATGGTTACTGTACTGGTAACTCATCAAAAGAATCTGGATTGGGTTGAGGGAACAGAAAAAATCTCATTTAGGACTTGCACATACGAAGGGGGTAGGCAGCTGTATATCAGGGAGTAAACCTTCTGAGAATAAAAACAGCTGGAGCTTGTTAAGGTAATTACACAGGGGAGAGGATAATGTACTGGGAACTCCTCAGAAGAATCTGATTTGTGGTGAGGAGAGAGAGATAAAAGGTCATTCAAGAACGACTTGAACATGCTGCGTAGGTAGCTGTTTATCAGAAAATATCTCCACTGAGATTAAGAAAAGCAGTAGCTTAATAAATTAAGTTCTTCCTGGTAAGGTTACTGTACTGGTAACTCCCCAAAAGAATCTGGATTGTGGTGAGGGAACAGAGAAAAAAGCTCATTTAGGACCTCCACTTGCGAAGGGGGTAGGCAGCTGTATATCAGGGAGTATCCCTACTGAGAATAAAAACAGCTGGAGCTTATTAAGGTAATTGCATAGGGGAAAGTGTAATGTACTGGGAACTCCTCAGAAGAATCTTTTTTGTGGTGAGGGGAGAGAGATAAAAGCTCATTTAGGAACGTCATGAATATGCTGCATAGTTAGCTGTTTATCAGTAAACATCTCCACTGAGATTAAGAAAAGCAGTAGCTTAATAAATTAAGTACTTCCTGGTATGGTTACTGTACTGGTAACTCCCCAAAAGAATCTGGATTGTGGTGAGGGAACAGAGAAAAAAGCTCATTATGACCTGCACTTACGAAGGGGGTAGGCAACGGTATATCAGGGAGTAAACCTTCTGGAGCTTTTAAGGTAATTACACAGGGGAATGGATAATGTACTGGGAACTCCTCAGAAGAATCTGATTTTTGGTGAGGGGAGAGAGATAAAAGCTCATTTAGGAACGACATGAACATGATGCGTAAGTAGCTGTTTATCAGTAAATATCTCCACTGAGATTAAGAAAACAGTAGCTTAATAAATTAGGTACTTCCTGGTATGGTTACTGTACTGGTAACTCCCCAACAGAATCTGGGTTGTGGTGAGGGAACAGAGAAAAAAGCTCATTTAGGACCTGCATTTAAGAAGGGGGTAGGCAGCTGTATATCAGGGAGTAAACCTTCTGAGAATAAAAACAGCTGGAGCTTGTTAAGGTAATTACACAGGGGAAAGGATTATGTACTGGGAACTCCTCAGAAGAATCTGATTTTTGGTGAGGGGAGGGAGATAAAAGCTCATGTAGGAATGACACCAAATGCTGCATAGGTAGCTGTTTATCAGTAAATATCTCCACTGAGATTAAGAAAAGCAGTAGCTTAATAAATTAAGTACTTCCTGGTATGGTTACTTTACTGGTAACTCCCCAGAAGATCTGGATTGTGGTGAGGGAACAGAGAAAAAAGCTCATTTAGGACCTGCACTTACGAACGGGGTAGGCAGCTGTATATCAGGGAGTATCCCTTCTGAGAATAAAAACAGCTGGTGGGGCTGGGGATATGGCCTAGTGGCAAGAGTGCTTGCCTTGTATACATGAGGCCTTGGGTTCAATTCCCCAGCACCACATATACAGAAAATGGCCAGAAGTGGCGCTGTGGCTCAAGTGGCAGAGTGCTAGCCTTGAGCATAAAGAAGCCAGGGACAGTGCTCAGGCCCTGAGTTAAAGGCCCTGGAATGGTCAGAAAAAACAAAACAAAAACAATAAAAAAAGCTGGAGCTTGTTAAGGTAATTACACAGGGGAAAGGATAATGTACTGGGATCTCCTCAGAAGAATCTGATTTGTGGTGAGGGGAGAGAGATAAAAGCTCATTTAGGACCGACATGAAAATGCTGCATAGGTAGCTGTTTATCCGTATATATCTCCACGGAGATTAAGAAAAGCAGTAGCTGAATAAATTAAGTAATTCCTGGCATGGTTACTGTACTGGTATCTCCCCAAAAGAATGTGGATTGTGGTGAGGGAACAGAGAAAAAAGCACATTTAGGACCTGCATTTACGAAGGGGGTAGGCAGCTGTATATCAGGGAGTAAACCTTCTGAGAATAAAAACAGCTGGAGCTTGTTAAGGTAATTACACAGGGGAAAGGATAATGTACTGGGAACTCCTCAGAAGAATCTGATTTGTGGTGAGGGGAGGGAGATAAAAGCTCATTTAGGAACGACATGAACATGCTGTGTAGGTAGCTGTTTATCAGTAAATATCTCCACTGAAGTTAAGAAAAGCAGTAGCTTAATAAATTAAGTAATTCCTTGTATGGTTACTGTACTGGTAACTCCCCAAAATAATCTGTATTGTGGTGAGGGAACAGAGAAAAAAGCTCATTTAGGACCTGCACTTACGAAGGGGGTAGGCAGCTGTATATCAGGCAGTATCCCTTCTGAGAATAAAAACAGCTGGAGCTTGTTAAGGTAATTACACAGGGGAAAGGATAATGTACTGGGAAATCCTCAGAAGAATCTGATTTGTAATGAGGGGAGAGCGTTAAAAGTTCATTTAGGAACGACATGACCATGCAGCGTAGGTAGTTGTTTATCAGTAAATATCTCCACTGAGATTAAGAAAAGCAGTACCTTAATAAATTAAGTACTTCCTGGTATGGTTACTGTACTGGAAACTCCCCAAAAGAGTCTGTATTGTGGTGAGGGAACAGAGAAAAAAGCTCATTTAGGACCTGCACTTACGAAGGGGGTAGGCAGCTGTAAATCAGGGATTATCCCTTCTGAGAATAAAAACAGCTGGAGCTTTTTAAGGTAATTACACAGGGGAAAGGATAATGTACTGGGAACTCCTCAGAAGAATCTGATTTGTGGTGAGGGGAGAGAGATAAAAGCTCATTTAGGATCGACATGAACATGCTGCTTAGGTAGCTGTTTATCAATAAATATCTCCACTGAGATTAAGAAAAGTAGTAGCTTAAGAAATTAAATACTTCCTGGTATGGTTACTGTACTGCTTACTCCTCAAAAGAGTCTGGATTGTGGTGAGGGAACAGAGAAAAGAGCTCATTTTAGACCTGCACTTACGAAGGGGGTAGGCGGCTGTATATCAGGGAGTATCCCTTCTGAGAATAAAAACAGCTAGAGCATTTTAAGGTAATTACACACGGGAAAGGATAATGTACTGGGAACTCCTCAGAAGAATCTGATTTGTGGTGAGGGGAGAGAGATAAAAGCTCATTTAGGAACGACATGAAAATGCTGCATAGGTAGCTGTTTATCCATAAATATCTCCCCTGAGATTAAGACAAGCAGTAGCTTAATAAATTAAGTACTTCCTGGTATGATTACTGTACTGGTAACTCCCCAAAACAATCTGAATTGTGGTGAGGGAACAGAGAAAAAAGCTCATTTAGGACCTGCACTTACGAATGGGGTAGGTAGCTGTATATCTGGGAGTATCCCTTCTGAGAATAAAAACAGCTGGAGCTTGTTAAGGTAATTACACAGGGGAAAGGATAATGTACTGGGAACTGCTCAGAAGAATCTGATTTGTGGTGAGGGGAGAGAGATAAAAGCTCATTTAGGACCGACATGGAAATGCTGCATAGGTAGCTGTTTATCCGTAAATATCTCCACGGAGATTAAGAAAAGCAGTAGCTGAATAAATTAAGTAATTCCTGGCATGGTTACTGTACTGGTAACTCCCCAAAAGAATCTGGATTGTGGTGAGGGAACAGAGAAAAAAGCACATTTAGGACCTGCATTTACGAAGGGGGTAGGCAGCGGTATATCAGGGAGTAAACCTTCTGAGAATAAAAACAGCTGGAGCTTGTTAAGGTAATTACACAGGGGAAAGGATAATGTACTGGGAACTCCTCAGAAGAATCTGATTTGTGGTGAGGGGAGAGAGATAAAAGCTCATTTAGGAACGACATGAACATGCTGTGTAGGTAGCTGTTTATCAGTAAATATCTCCACTGAAGTTAAGAAAAGCAGTAGCTTAATAAATTAAGTAATTCCTTGTATGGTTACTGTACTGGTAACTCCCCAAAATAATCTTTATTGTGGTGAGGGAACAGAGAAAAAAGCTCATTTAGGACCTGCACTTACGAAGGGGGTAGGCAGCTGTATATCAGGGAGTATCCCTTCTGAGAATAAAAACAGCTGGAGCTTGTTAAGGTAATTACACAGGGGAAAGGATAATGTACTGGGAACTCCTCAGAAGAATCTGATTTGTGATGAGGGGAGAGCGTTAAAAGCTCATTTAGGAACTACATGACAATGCAGCGTAGGTAGTTGTTTATCAGTAAATATCTCCACTGAGATTAAGAAAAGCAGTAGCTTAATAAATTAAGTACTTCCTGGTATGGTTACTGTACTGGTAACTCCCCAATAGAATCTGGATTGTGGTGAGGGAACAGAGAAAAAAGCTCATTTAGGACCTGCACTTACGAAGGGGGTAGGCAGCTGTATATCAGGGAGTATCCCTTCTGAGAATAAAAACAGCTGGAGCTTGTTAAGGTAATTACACAGCGGAAAGGATAATGTACTGGGAACTTCTCAGAAGATTCTGATTTGTGGTGAGCGGAGATAGATAAAAGCTCATTTAGGAATGGTATGAAAATGCTGCTTAGGTAGCTGTTTATCAGTAAATATCTCTACTGAGATCATGAAAAGCAGTAGCTTAATAAATTAAGTAATTCCTGGTATGGTTACTCTACTGGTAACTCCCCAAAAAAATCTGGATTGTAGTGAGGGAACAGAGAAAAAAGCTCATTTAGGACCTGCACTTACGAAGGGGGTAGGCAGCTGTATATCAGGGAGTAAACCTTCTGAGAATAAAAACAGCTGGAGCTTGTTAAGGTACTTACACAGGGGTAAGGATAATATACTGGGAACTCCTCAGAAGAATCTGATTTGTGGTGAGGGGAGAGAGATAAAAGCTCATTTAGGAACGAGAGGAAAATGCTGCATAGGGAGCTGTTTATCAGTAAATATCTCCACTGAGATTAAGAAAAGCAGTACCTTAATAAATTAAGTACTTCCTGGTATGGTTACTGTACTGGAAACTCCCCAAAAGAGTCTGGATTGTGGTGAGGGAACAGAGAAAAAAGCTCATTTAGGACCTGCACTTACGAAGGGGGTAGACAGCGGTAAATCAGGGATTATCCCTTCTGAGAATAAAAACAGCTGGAGCTTTTTAAGGTAATTACACAGGGGAAAGGATAATGTACTGGGAACTCCTCAGAAGAATCTGATTTGTGGTGAGGGGAGAGAGATAAAAGCTCATTTAGGATCGACATGAACATGCTGCTTAGGTAGCTGTTTATCAGTAAATATCTCCACTGAGATTAAGAAAAGCAGTAGCTTAATAAATTCAATACTTCCTGGTATGGTTACTGTACTGGTTACTCCTCAAAAGAGTCTGGATTGCAGTGAGGGAACAGAGAAAAGAGCTCATTTTAGACCTGCACTTACGAAGGGGGTAGGCGGCTGTATATCAGGGAGTATCCCTTCTGAGAATAAAAACAGCTGGAGCATTTTAAGGTAATTACACAGGGGAAAGGATAATGTACTGGGAACTCCTCAGAAGAATCTGATTTGTGGTGAGGGGAGAGAGATAAAAGCTCATTTAGGAACGACATGAAAATGCTGCATAGGTAGCTGTTTATCAGTAAATATCTCCCCTGAGATTAAGAAAAGCAGTAGCTTAATAAATTAAGTACTTCCTGGTATGATTACTATACTGGTAACTCCCCAAAACAATCTGAATTGTGGTGAGGGAACAGAGAAAAAAGCTCATTTAGGACCTACACTTACGAATGGGGTAGGTATCTGTATATCTGGGAGTATCCCTTCTGAGAATAAAAACAGCTGGAGCTTGTTAAGGTAATTCCACAGGGGAAAGGATAATGTACTGGGAACTGGTCAGAAGAATCTGATTTGTGGTGAGGGGAGAGAGATAAAAGCTCATTTAGGAACGACATGAACATGCTGCGTAGGTAGCTGTTTATCAGTAAATATATCCGCTGACATTAAGAAAAGCAGTAGCTTAATGAATTAAATACTTCCTGGTATGGGTACTGTAATGGTAACTCCCCAAAAGAATCTGGATTGTGGTGAGGGAACAGAGAAAAAAGCTCATTTAGGACCTGCACTTACGAAGGGGGTAGGCAGCTGTATATCAGGGAGTAAACCTTCTGAGAACAAAAACAGCTGGAGTTTGTTAAGGTAATTACACAGAGGAAAGGATAATGTAATGGGAAGTCCTCAGAAGAGTCCGATTTGTGGTGAGGGGAGAGATAAAAGCTCATTTAGGAACGACATGAAAATGCTGCATAGGTAGCTGTTTATCAGTAAATATCCCCACTGAGATTAAAAAAAGCAGTAGCTTAATAAATTAAGTACTTCCTGGTATGGTTACTGTACTGGCAACTCCCCAAAAGAATCTGGATTGTGGTGAGCCAATAGAGAATAAAGCTCATTTAGGACCTGCACTTACGAAGTGGGTAGGCAGCTGTATATCATGCAGTAAACCTTCTGAGAATAAAAACAGCTGGAGCTTGTTAAGGTAATTACATAGGGGAAAGTATAATGTACTGGGAACTCCTCAGAAGTATCTGATTTGTGGTGAGGGGAGAGAGATAAAAGCTCATTTAGGAACGACATGAACATGCTGCGTAGGTAGCTGTTTATCAGTAAATATCTCCACTGGGATTAAGAAAAGCAGTAGCTTAATAAATTAAGTACTTCCTGGTATGGTTACTGTACTGCTAACTCCCCAAAAGAATCTGGATTGTGGTGAGGGAACAGAGAAAAATGCTCATTTAGGACCTGCACATACGAAGGGGGTAGGCAACTGTATATCAGGGAGTAAACCTTCTGAGAATAAAAACAGCTGGAGCTTGTTAAAGTAATTACACAGGGGAAAGGATAATATACTGGGAACTCCTCAGAAGAATCTGATTTGTGGTCAGGGGAGAGAGATAAAAGCTCATTTAAGAACGACATGAACATGCAGTGTAGGTAGCTGTTTATCAGTAAATATCTCCTCTGAGATTAAGAAAAGCAGTAGCTTAATAAATTAAGTACTTCCTGGTATGGTTACTGTACTGGTGACTCCCCAAAAGAACCTGGATTGTAGTGAGGGAACAGAGAAAAAAGCTCATTTAGGACCTGCACTTACGAAAGGGGTAGGCAGCTGTATTTCAGGGAGTAAACCTTCTGAGAATAAAAACAGCTGGAGCTTGTTAAGGTAATTACACAGGGGAAAGGATAATGTACTGGGAACTCCTCAGAAGAATCTGATTTGTGGTGAGGGGAGAGAGATAAAAGCTCATTTAGGAACGACAAGAACATGCTGCGTAGGTAGCTGTTTATCAGTAAATATCTCCACTGAGATTAAGAAAAGCAGTAGCTTAATGAATTAAGTACTTCCTGGTATGGTTACTGTACTGGTAACTCCCCAAAAGAATCTGGATTGTGGTGAGGGAACAGAGAGAAAAGCTCATTTAGGACCTGCACTATGAAGGGGGTAGGCAGCTGTATATCAGGGAGTAAACCTTCTGAGAATAAAAAAAGCTGGAGATTGTTAAGGTAATTTCACTGGGGAAAGGATAATGTACTGGGAACTCCTCAGAAGAATCTGATTTGTGGTGAGGGGAGAGAGATAAAAGCTCATTTAGGAACGACATGAACATGCTGCGTAGGTAGCTGTTTATCAGTAAATATCTCCACTGAGATTAAGAAAAGCAGTAGATTAATAAATGAAGTACTTCCTGATATGGTTACTGTACTGGTAACTCCCCAAAAGAATCTGGATTGTGGGGGAAGATGGCGGAGGAGCAGCTGAGCCCTGTAGAGCTCCCTCCGATATCGTAGTTTTCTCACCTCATAGAAACTGTTTCTCCGAGAAAGACAGCCAAAGTAAGTTCTAACAGTACAGGGATTCTGAACAGGAAGGAAAAATCGACTTTGCTGGTCTTAAAACACAGTTTTGAGGTGCGGGCGGCGTCCCGCCCCGGCGCCAGCGCCAGCTCCGGCACATTGCCTGGCACAGCCCCCGCACTCCGGGCTGCTAAAGCGAGAAATACTCCAGTAGGCAGCCTAGCACGGAGGATCTGACATCGCAGAGACAGCGTGAGTACCCCGCAAAAAAAAAATAAAAAATTATTCTCGCTTGTGCCCACAGTCCAGCTTCTGGAAGGCATCCCTGTCCCCACCGCCAGAGCAAAGTGCCATCTTTGCTACTGGCATAGGGTCAGACCAGTCTGGAACTGTAGCGGGCCTGGGGAAAGCGAGGTCTAAAAAGCCATCTTTGAAAAGGGCAGGAGGGGCGGAATCAGTGAGAACCAGCTCCGCCCAGAAGAACGCCCCCTGCCCTGGTGGGAGGCGAGTCCGGTTCTTAGCCAGAGATGCCCCGCCCTGCCCGCCGGAACTTCTAAACTTAAAGCAAAAGCTGAGAGCAGCTACCAGGGGCACGGAAACAACAGACGGAGGAACAAACAGTTCCGGGGACAGCTAAACCGTCCCGTCACAGAGGAAACTAATTCCCAGCCCAAAACGGAGCTGCATTCCATAGCTACCTATGCCAAGGAGGCCGCCTCCCTCAGGCAAGCATCTCTTAGTGGAGCAAAACAGGCCAGAGGCGCCACGCTCTGCTGAGTTCACAGTCTAGTCAAGTCCAGGCATCAAAGGCAGCGGCCCCACAGCAGACAGAGGAGCCACAGTTCCTGTGACTGCCCACGTCCCCATCGACAGAGGACGCCCAAGGCCTGCCTGCAAGCTGTGCGAACCACAGAGACCCACGATTGCTCCAACAGGGGAGAAGGTCAGCACAGAACCACCCCTTGCCAACTGAAATCAAGTCAAACCAGCCAATCAGGAAAATAGACTGCAGTCCATTGCAGGGAAAGCAGAGACTGGTTTCTTTTTCTTTTCGAACATTTTTTTTAACTTTTCTTTTAAATATTCTTTTTAATTTTTTCACACCTGAAACATCATTGGCTGTTTTTTTTTTGTTTTTTTTTGTTTGTTTTCCATTTTTACTGGTTTGTTTTATCAAGTTTTTTTTGTGTTTGTTTATTTGCTTGGGTTGTCCCTTTTCTGTTATTTTCCTTTTTATTTACTTATGCTTCCTTGTTAAATAATTTTTCTCTGTTTTGTGTATCT
The DNA here is from genome assembly GCF_023159225.1 of Perognathus longimembris pacificus. Classification (NCBI taxonomy): domain Eukaryota; kingdom Metazoa; phylum Chordata; class Mammalia; order Rodentia; family Heteromyidae; genus Perognathus; species Perognathus longimembris. Next base: position 40,922 of record NW_025960995.1, read on the forward strand.
GTCTTCCAGTATTTTTACTTCATTTCTCTCGTTACGTCCTCTTCCTTTAAAAACTACTTTCCTATAAATAACACCTACACCCTTTTCTGCTAACTCTCCAGTGTCTGTCATTTTATCAATGTTCTTTCTACTGATTCTACTCTTCTCCACATTTCCACGTCACTGAAACTAAACCAAATTCACCACCACCCCCCCCCAATACACTTTACTCTATTCTCTTTACTACCTCCAACTTACCCTCCTGACTTACTGCCTGGACCTCCAGGTTCCATTGACTCCTGGTAATTGGATAGAGAACATCCCAGCTTAATACGAGTGAATCAAAGGGGTTCATAGAGAAAGCCAGTCCTAAAAGAACTTAATATATAAACAAGAATTGCGTATAAGGTTGTAACAGTAAATAAGTAACTACTGAATACAGGGCCCAGGATCAGATGTTATATTGAAATTGTATTCTTTAGGAACACCAAATCTAACTTTATAGACAGGTATACAAGTTATCTGTATATAATTGTGAAATTGTAAGATTTACACAACAGTGCTTGGTAAGGGCTGCTTTGGGTCTTAAACAGTGCTCACAGGTGCTGGTAGACTGGCATTCGCAATTCCAATGGGCAGAAGAAACACAAGAAAGATGGCAAATGATGAAGTCTTATCCCCCACCCAAAACAAACAGGAAGCAGAGCAGTCAATCAAAAACATAGAAGAAAACCCCAAAAATGCTCTACAAAGTTTACTGATAAATATGATAAATGAAAAGTTTGAATCTCTTCAGTCAATTATGTTAGAGCGTGAGGAGGCAAGGCAAAAATTAATGGAGAATTTCATGGCATCCACAAATAGAAAGATAAGTGAGCTTCAAGAGTCAAATGAAAAGATAGCTACCCAACTTAAAGATTTGAGAGACAACACTCAAAACCAAAGTAATGAAGTTAATGAAGTAAAGAAGTCCATACAGGACCTAAGAAATGACATGGAAATCATCAGGAAAGACCAGTCAGAAGGAAAAGAGATTCGAAATCAAGTAGCTAGCCTACAGTCCCGACTAACTGAAGCAGAGGATCGAATCTCAGGAGCTGAAGATTCCTTAGATTCTATGGAGAAAGATCAAAAATCAATACAAATCCAGTCCAAGCAACAAAACAGATCGCTACAGGAGATTCAAGACACAATCAGGAAGCCCAATTTAAGGATAATAGGTATTGAGGAAAACTTGGAGAAAGAGGTTAATGGGATAGGCAACCTATTTAACAGAATATTAGCTGAGAACTTCCCAAACATCCAGAAGGAAAGGCCTATACAGATACAAGAAGCATTTAGAACCCCAAATCGACCAGACCAGAATAGGACTTCCCACCTACACATTGTGATCAAAACAGCTTCAGCAGAGTGCAAGGAAAAAATACTCAAAGCTGTTAGGGCAAAGAAAACAATCACATATAAAGGAAAAGCAATCAGAATTACCCCAGACTTCTCAGCAGAGACCATGAAAGCAAGGAGAGCCTGGAATGAAGTATACCAAACCCTAAATAAAAATAACTACCAACCAAGAATTCTGTACCCCGCCAAAATCTCCTTCATAGCCGAAGGTCAAATAAAAGTCTTCCACAATAAGGAAAAACTGAAACAATATATCTCCACCAAACCAGCTTTACACAAAATCCTTAAAGATGTACTATACAGGGAAAATAATCAAGATCCCAACACAGACAGAGAAATGAACCCTAATTAGCAAACACTAGATCAAGAAATGGGAAGACACAGCTTTAAACAAGACAGTGATAATGAAAGGAACAAACGATCACCTCTCAATCCTAACTGTCAACATTAATGGACTTAATTCTCCAATCAAATGACATAGGCTAATAACTTGGATCAAAAATCAAGATCCATCTTTCTGCTGCCTCCAAGAGACACATCTATCCAGCAAAAGTAAACATCTTCTAAAAGTGAAAGGCTGGAAACAAATCTATCAAGCAAATGGCCCCCATAAGCAGGCTGGAGTTGCAATCCTAGTATCAGACAAAATTGACTTCAAATTAAAAAAGGTAAGAAGAGACAAAGAAGGTTACTACATACTAGTAAAAGGATCTCTCCAACAGGAAGAAATAACCATCCTAAATATCTACACGCCAAATGCAGGAGCACCCAACTTCATCAAACAAACACTACTGGCTCTAAAAACATTCATAGACCCAAACACAATGATAGTGGGGGACTTTAACACTCCACTATCACCTCTGGACAGATCAACACGCCAAAAACTGAACAAAGAAAACACAAAACTAAACAATTGCATTGACCAACTAGACTTAATCGACATCTACAGAATATTCCACCCAGCAAGGACAGAATACACATTCTTTTCGGCAGCACACGGAACATTCTCCAAAATAGATCACATCTTAGGGCACAAAGAAAATCTGTACAAATTCAGAAGTATCAAAATCATTCCCTGCATTCTTTCAGACCACAATGGAATAAAATTAGAGCTCAACTCATTCAGCCACCACAGAAAATCCCACAATTCATGGAGACTAAAGAACACACTGCTGAACCATCAGTGGATCATTGAAGAAATTAAAACAGAAATTCAAATGTTTATGGACTTCAACCAAGTTGAGGGCACAAAGTACCAGCTCCTTTGGGACACAGCAAAGGCAGCACTCAGAGGAAAATTTATATCTCTGAGTACATACATCAACAAACTGGAGAAACAGCAACTCAGTAATTTAAGGAAGCACCTTAATTTTCTGGGGAGAGAACATCAAGCAAAACCCCAAGTCAATAGACGGAAGCAAATAATTAAAATCAAATCAGAATTAAATCAATTAGAGACGAAAAAAACCATCGAAAGAATCAACAAAACAAAGAGTTGGTTCTTTGAAAAAATCAACAAGATAGACAGACCCCTGGCAAACCTGACCAAAGAACGAAGGCAGCACACTCAAATAAACAAGATAAGAGATGAAACAGGTAGCATCACCACAGAAATAACCGAAATTCAGAAAATAATAAGGGACTATTTTGCAAACCTTTATGCCAACAAATTCGAGAACTTGGAAGAAATGGATGATTTCCTAGAAAAAGTTGATACCCCCAAACTCAACTATGAAGACTTAAACCTTCTAAACAGACCCATATCCAGTATTGAAATAGAAACAGCAATAAATGATCTCCCATCCAATAAAAGCCCAGGTCCAGATGGATTCACCGCAGAATTCTACAAGGCCTTCAAAACAGAACTCACTCCAATATTTCTCAAACTCTTCAATGAAATTGAAAGAGAACGTTCACTGCCAGACTCATTTTATGAAGCCAGTATAACCCTCATCCCAAAACCAGGCAGAGACTCATCACGGAAAGAGGACTACAGACCAATCTCCCTGATGAACATAGATGCAAAAATTCTCAACAAAATTCTGGCCAATCGACTTCAACAGGTCATCAAAAAAATCATACACCACGATCAAACTGGATTCATCCCAGGGATGCAAAGCTGGTTTAATATACGCAAGTCAATTAATGTAATCCATCACATCAACCGGAGCAAGGTAAAGAACCACATGGTTTTATCGCTGGATGCGGAAAAAGCGTTCGATAAAATCCAGCACCCATTTATGCTAAAAGCCCTGGAAAAACTGGGATTCCAGGGAACATTCCTGAATATAATCAAGGCAGTTTATGACAAACCAACAGCAAGCATAACTCTAAATGGTGAAAAACTAAAGCCATTCCCTTTAAAATCAGGAACAAGGCAGGGATGTCCACTCTCTCCCCTGCTCTTCAACATAGTACTAGAATTCCTAGCCAGAGCAATTAGGCAAGAAGAGAATATAAAGGGGATCCAAATAGGAAAAGATGAAGTTAAACTTTCTCTCTTCGCAGATGACATGATCCTATACCTAAAGAATCCCATAGACTCTACCCCCAAGCTACTAGAGCTGATCCAAAACTTTGGCAAAGTTGCAGGATATAAAATAAACCTTCAAAAATCAACAGCCTTTCTCTATGCTAACAACCCGAAGACCGAGGCTGAAATCAGGAAAGCAACTCCTTTTGCAATAGCCCCCCAAAACATAAAATACCTAGGAATAACCTTAACCAAAGAAGTGAAAGACCTCTTTGAAGAGAACTTTAAAAGCTTGAAAAATGAAATTAAGTCAGAACTAAGAAAATGGAAAAACCTCCCATGCTCCTGGATTGGGAGGATTAATATAATCAAAATGGCAATATTGCCAAAGGCTATCTACAAATTCAATGCAATGCCCATTAATATCCCAACACCATTCTTTAATGAAATAGAGGAAGCAATCCAGAAATTCATATGGAACAATAAAAGACCTAGAATAGCAAAAACACTCCTAAGCAGAAAGAACAGTGCTGGAGGAATTACAATACCCAACTTCAAGCTGTATTATAAAGCTATAGTAATAAAAACAGCTTGCTATTGGCACCGGAACAGGCCTGAAGACCAATGGAACAGAATTGAAGACCCAGAATTAAACCCACAGAACTATGCCTACTTAATCTTTGATAAAGGAGCTAAAACAATAGTATGGAAGAAAGATAGCCTCTTTAACAAGTGGTGCTGGCAAAACTGGCTCAACACATGCAACAAACTAAAACTAGATCCTTATATATCACCCTGCACCAAAATCAATTCCAAATGGATTAAAAACCTTGAAATCAAAACAGGCACCCTGAAGACACTAAAGGAAGGAGTAGGAGAAACACTTGGGCTCCTTGGCACAGGACAGAACTTCCTTAACAAAGACCCTGAAAGGCTACAAATCAAAGAAAGGTTGGACAAATGGGATTGCATCAAACTCCAGAGCTTCTGTACGGCAAAGGACATAGCTCTCAAGATAAACAGAAAGCCCACAGACTGGGAGAAGATCTTTACCGGACATTCAACAGACAAAGGCCTCATCACTAAAATATATGCAGAACTAAAAAAATGACCTTCTTCCAAAACAAAACTGCAAAGAACCAATAGCCCCCTCATCAAGTGGGCTAAAGACTTGCAAAGAAACTTCTCTGATGAGGAAATGAGAATGGCCAATAGACATATGAAAAAATGCTCTACATCACTGGCCATAAAGGAAATGCAAATCAAAACAACATTGAGGAGGGAGAGGAGAAGACGGCGGAGGAGCGGCTGTGCCCTGCAGAGCTCCCTCTGATATCGTAGTTTTCTCACCTCATAGAAACTGTTTCTCCAAGAAAGACAGCCAAAGTAACTTCTAACAGTACAGGGATTCTCTACAGGAAGGAAAAATCGACTTTGCTGGTCTGAAAACACAGTTTTGAGCTCCAGGCGGCGTCCCCGCCGCGGCGCCAGCGCCGGCTCCAGCACAGTGCCGGGCACAGCCCCCAGCACTCCACGCAGCTAAAGCGAGAAATACTCCAGACGGCAGCCGAGCACGGAGGACCTGACATCGCAGAGACCGCGTGAGTACCCCGCAAAAAAAAAAAAAATTATTTTCGCTTGTGCCCACAATCCAGCTTCTGGAAGGCATCCCTGTCCCCACCGCCAGAGCAAAGCGCCATCTTTGCCACTGGCATAGGGTCAGACCAGACTGAAACTGAAGCGGGCCTGGGGAAAGCGAGGTCAAAAAAGCCATCTTTGAAAAGGGCAGGAGGGGCGGAATCAGTGAGAACCAGCTCCGCCCAGAAGAACGCCCCCTGCCCTGGTGGGAGGCGAGTCCGGGGCCTAGCCAGAGAAGCCCCGCCCTGCCCGCCGGAACTTCTAAACTTAAAGCAAAAGCTGCGAGCAGCTACCAGGGGCACGGAAACAACAGAAGGAGGAACAAACAGTTCCTGGGACAGCTAAACCGTCCCGTCACAGAGGAAACTAATTCCCAACCCAAAACGGAGCTGCATTCCATAGCTACCTATGCCAAGGAGGCCGCCTCCCTCAGGCAAGCAACTCTTAGTGGAGCAAAACAGGCTAGAGGCGCCATGCTCTGCTGAGTTCACAGTCTAGTCAAGACCAGGCATCAAAGGCAGCGGCCCAACAGCAGACAGAGGAGCCACAGTTCCTGTGACTGCCCACGTCCCCATCGACAGAGGACGCCCAAGGCCTGCCTGCAAGCTGTGCGAACCTCAGAGACCCACAATTGCACCAACAGGGGAGAAAGTCAGAACAGAACCAACCCTTGCCAACTGAAATCAAGTCAAATCAGCCAATCAGGAAAATAGACTGCAGTCCATTGCAGGGAAACGAGAGACTGGTTTCTTTTTCTTTTCAAACATTTTTTTTTAACTTTTCTTTTAAATTTTCTTTTTAATTTTTTCACACCTGAAACATCATTGGCTGTTTTTTCTTTTGTTTTTTTTTTTGTTTGTTTTTTTTTGGTTTGTTTGTTTGTTTTCCATTTTTACTGGTTTGTTGTATCAAGTTTTTTTGTGTGTTTGTTTATTTGCTAGGTTTGTTCCTTTTCGGTTATTTTCCTTTTTATTTACTTATACTTCCTTGTTAAATAATTTTTCTCTGTTTTGTGTATCTGTCTTCCAGTATTTTTACTTCATTTCTCTCATTGCGTCCTCTTCCTATAAAATTACTTTCCTATAAATAACACCTACACCCTTTTCTGATAACTCTCCAGTGTCTGTCATTTTATGAATGTTCTTTCTACTGATTCTACTCTTCTCCACATTTCCACGTCACTGAAACTAAACCAAAATCACCACCAGCCCCCCCCCAATACAGTTTACTCTATTCTCTTTACTACCTCCAACTTACCCTCCGGACTTACTGCCTGGACCTCCAGGTTCCATTGACTTCTGGTTATTGGATAGAGGATATCACAGCTTAATACGAGTGAATCAAAGGGGTTCACAGAGAAAGCCAGTCCTAAAAGAACTTAATATAAAAACAAGAATTGCGTATAAGGTTGTAACAGTAAATAAGTAACTACTGAATACAGGGCCCAGGATCAGATGTTATATTGAAATTGTATTCTTTAGAACACCAAATCTAACTTTATAGACAGGTATACAAGTTATCTGTTTATAATTGTGAAATTGTAAGATTTACACAACAGTGCTTGGTAAGGGCCGCTTTGGGTCTTAAACAGTGCTCACAGGTGCTGGTAGGTTGGCATTCCCAATTCAAATGGGCAGAAGAAACACAAGAAAGATGGCAAATAATGAAGTCTTATCCCCCACCCAAAACAAGCAGGAAGCAGAGCAGTCAATCAAAAACATAGAAGAAAACCCCCAAAATGCTCTACAAAGTTTACTGATAAACATGATAAATGAAAAGTTTGAATCTCTTCAGTCAATTATGTTAGAGCGTGAGGAGGCAAAGCAAAAATTAATGGAGAATTTCATGGCATCCACAAATAGAAAGATAAGTGAGCTTCACGAGTCAAATGAAAAGATAGCTACCCAACTTAAAGATTTGAGAGACAACACTCAAAACCAAAGTAATGAAGTTAATGAAGTAAAGAAGTCCATACAGGACCTAAGAAATGACATGGAAAACATCAGGAAAGACCAGTCAGAAGGAAAAGAGATTCGAAATCAAGTAGTTAGCCTACAGTCCCGACTAACTGAAGCAGAGGATCGAATCTCAGGAGCTGAAGATTCCTTAGATTCTATGGAGAAAGATCAAAAATCAATACAAATCCAGTCCAAGCAACAAAACAGATCGCTACAGGAGATTCAAGACACAATCAGGAAGCCCAATTTAAGGATAATAGGTATTGAGGAAAACTTGGAGAAAGAGGTTAATGGGATAGGCAACCTATTTAACAGAATATTAGCTGAGAACTTCCCAAATATCCAGAAGGAAAGGCCTATACAGATACAAGAAGCATTTAGAACCCCAAATCGACCAGACCAGAATAGGACTTCCCATCGACACATTGTGATCAAAACAGCTTCTGCAGAGTGCAAGGAAAAAATACTCAAAGCTGTTAGGGCAAAGAAAACAATCACATATAAAGGAAAAGCAATCAGAATTACCCCAGACTTCTCAGCAGAGACCATGAAAGCAAGGAGAGCCTGGAATGAAGTATATCAAACCCTAAATAAAAATAACTACCAACCAAGAATTCTGTACCCCGCCAAACTCTCCTTCATAGCCGAAGGTCAAATAAAAGTCTTCCACAATAAGGAAAAACTGAAACAATATATCTCCACCAAACCAGCTTTACACAAAATCCTTAAAGATGTACTATGCAGGGAAAATAATCAGGATCCCAACACAGACAGAGAAATGAACCCTAATTAGTAAACACTAGATCAAGAAATGGGAAGACACAGCTTCAAACAAGACAGTGATAATGAAAGGAACAAACGATCACCTCTCAATCCTAACTGTCAACATTAATGGACTTAATTCTCCAATCAAACGACATAGGCTCATAAGTTGGATCAAAAATCAAGATCCATCTTTCTGCTGCCTCCAAGAGACACATCTATCCAGCAAAAGTAAACATCTTCTAAAAGTGAAAGGCTGGAAACAAATCTATCAAGCAAATGGCCCCCATAAGCAGGCTGGAGTTGCAATCCTAGTATCAGACAAAATTGACTTCAAATTAAAAAAGGTAAGAAGAGACAAAGAAGGTTACTACATACTAGTAAAAGGATCTCTCCAACAGGAAGAAATAACCATCCTAAATATCTACACGCCAAATGCAGGAGCACCCAACTTCATCAAACAAACACTACTGGCTCTAAAAACATTCATAGACCCAAACACAATGATAGTGGGGGACTTTAACACTCCACTATCACCTCTGGACAGATCAACACGCCAAAAACTGAACAAAGAAAACACAAAACTAAACAATTGCATTGACCAACTAGACTTAATCGACATCTACAGAATATTCCACCCAGCAAGGACAGAATACACATTCTTTTCGGCAGCACACGGAACATTCTCCAAAATAGATCACATCTTAGGGCACAAAGAAAATCTGTACAAATTCAGAAGTATCAAAATCATTCCCTGCATTCTTTCAGACCACAATGGAATAAAATTAGAGCTCAACTCATTCAGCCACCACAGAAAATCCCACAATTCATGGAGACTAAAGAACACACTGCTGAACCATCAGTGGATCATTGAAGAAATTAAAACAGAAATTCAAATGTTTATGGACTTCAACCAAGTTGAGGGCACAAAGTACCAGCTCCTTTGGGACACAGCAAAGGCAGCACTCAGAGGAAAATTTATATCTCTGAGTACATACATCAACAAACTGGAGAAACAGCAACTCAGTAATTTAAGGAAGCACCTTAATTTTCTGGAGAGAGAACAGCAAGCCAAACCCCAAGTCAATAGACGGAAGCAAATAATTAAAATCAAATCAGAATTAAATCAATTAGAGACGAAAAAAACCATCGAAAGAATCAACAAAACAAAGAGTTGGTTCTTTGAAAAAATCAACAAGATAGACAGACCCCTGGCAAACCTGACCAAAGAACGAAGGCAGCACACTCAAATAAACAAGATAAGAGATGAAACAGGTAGCATCACCACAGAAATAACCGAAATTCAGAAAATAATAAGGGACTATTTTGCAAACCTTTATGCCAACAAATTCGAGAACTTGGAAGAAATGGATGATTTCCTAGAAAAAATTGATACCCCCAAACTCAACTATGAAGACTTAAACCTTCTAAACAGACCCATATCCAGTATTGAAATAGAAACAGCAATAAATGATCTCCCATCCAAGAAAAGCCCAGGTCCAGATGGATTCACAGCAGAATTCTACAAGGCCTTCAAAACGGAACTCACTCCAATATTTCTCAAACTCTTCAATGAAATTGAAAGAGAACGTTCACTGCCAGACTCATTTTATGAAGCCAGTATAACCCTCATCCCAAAACCAGGCAGGGACTCATCACGCAAAGAGGACTACAGACCAATCTCCCTGATGAACATAGATGCAAAAATTCTCAACAAAATTCTGGCCAATCGACTTCAACAAGTCATCAAAAAAATCATACACCACGATCAAACTGGATTCATCCCAGGGATGCAAAGCTGGTTTAATATACGCAAGTCAATTAATGTAATCCACCACATCAACCGGAGCAAGGTAAAGAACCACATGGTTTTATCGCTGGATGCGGAAAAAGCGTTCGATAAAATCCAGCACCCATTTATGCTAAAAGCCCTGGAAAAACTGGGATTCCAGGGAACATTCCTGAATATAATCAAGGCAGTTTATGACAAACCAACAGCAAGCATAACTCTAAATGGTGAAAAACTAAAGCCATTCCCTTTAAAATCAGGAACAAGGCAGGGATGTCCACTCTCTGCCCTGCTCTTCAACATAGTACTAGAATTCCTAGCCAGAGCAATTAGGCAAGAAGAGAATATAAAGGGGATCCAAATAGGAAAAGATGAAGTTAAACTTTCTCTCTTCGCAGATGACATGATCCTATACCTAAAGAATCCCATAGACCTCTACCCTCAAGCTACTAGAGCTGATACAAAACTTTGGCAAAGTCGCAGGATATAAAATAAACCTTCAAAAATCAACGGCCTTTCTCTATGCTAACAACCAGAAGACCGAGGCTGAAATCAGGAAAGCAACTCCTTTTGCAATAGCCCCCAAAAACATAAAATACCTAGGAATAACCTTAACCAAAGAAGTGAAAGACCTCTTTGAAGAGAACTTTAAAAGCTTGAAAAATGAAATTAAGTCAGAACTAAGAAAATGGAAAAACCTCCCATGCTCCTGGATTGGGAGGATTAATATAATCAAAATGGCAATATTGCCAAAGGCTATCTACAAATTCAATGCAATACCCATTAATATCCCAACACCATTCTTTAATGAAATAGAGGAAGCAATCCAGAAATTCATATGGAACAATAAAAGACCTAGAATAGCAAAAACACTCCTAAGCAGAAAGAACAGTGCTGGAGGAATTACAATACCCAACATCAAGCTGTATTATAAAGCTATAGTAATAAAAACAGCTTGCTATTGGCACCGGAACAGGCCTGAAGACCAATGGAACAGAATTGAAGACCCAGAATTAAACCCACAGAACTATGCCTACTTAATCTTTGATAAAGGAGCTAAAACAATAGTATGAAGAAAGATAGCCTCTTTAACAAGTGGTGCTGGCAAAACTGGCTCAACACATGCAACAAACTAAAACTAGATCCTTATATATCACCCTGCACCAAAATCAATTCCAAATGGATTAAAGACCTTGAAATCAAAACAGGCACCCTGAAGACACTAAAGGAAGGAGTAGGAGAAACACTTGGCTCCTTGGCACAGGACAGAACTTCCTTAACAAAGACCCTGAAAGGCTACAAAATCAAAGAAAGGTTGGACAAATGGGATTGCATCAAACTCCAGAGCTTCTGCACGGCAAAGGACATAGCTCTCAAGATAAACAGAAAGCCCACAGACTGGGAGAAAATCTTTACCGGACATTCAACAGACAAAGGCCTCATCTCTAAAATATATGCAGAACTAAAAAAATTACCTTCTTCCAAAACAAAACTGCAAAGAACCAACAGCCCCCTCATCAAGTGGGCTAAAGACTTACAAAGAAACTTCTCTGATGAGGAAATGAGAATGGCCAATAGACATATGAAAAAAATGCTCTACATCACTGGCCATAAAGGAATGCAAATCAAAACAACATTGAGATTCCATCTCACCCCAGCAAGAATGTCATATATCAAGAAAACTAATAATAACAATTGTTGGAGGGATGTGGCCAAAAGGGAACCCTACTTCATTGTTGGTGGGAATGTAAACTGGTTCAGCCACTCTGGCAAGCAGTATGGAGATTCCTCAGAAGGCTCAATATAGAACTCCCCTATGACCCAGCAGCCCCACTGTTGGGTATCTATCCAAAAGCCCACAAACAAAATCACAGTAATGCCACCAGCACAACAATGTTCATCGCAGCACAATTTGTCATAGCGAGAAGCTGGAACCAACCCAGATGCCCCTCCATAGATGAATGGATCAGGAAAATGTGGTACATTTACACAATGGAATTTTATGCCTCTATCAGAAAGAATGACATTGTTCCATTTGTAAGGAAATGGAAGACTTGGAAAAAGTTATACTAAGTGAAGTGAGCCAGACCCAAAGAAA